>NW_026125616.1:0-122941 GCF_943737965.1 Phodopus roborovskii
ATCAACCATGTCTATTGTGGCACTATTCATAATAACAGAAACAGAAGGATAAATAAAGAAAATGTGGTACATTTACACAATGAGCTATTTAAAAACAGAAAATGAAATCTGCAGGTAAATAGACAAAACCAGAAAAAAATCATCCTCAGTGAGGTATCCCAGACTTAGACAAATATGACATGTATTTTCTTATGTAGATATTAGCTGTTAAGTAATAACTAAGCTCTACAGTCTGTATATAATCAGTGAAGGTATGAATAGAGTAAGAACAAGAAGGAACAGATAGATCACTCTAGGAAAGGGAAATAAGAAGGGAATAGGAAGATGGAGACAAGGGAGGGGATATCAGGGTAGACAATTAACACTAAAATTAAGGGACATTTGATAGCTATTATGGAAACTGAATATTGTAGAAGCTTCTTAAAATGTACATATATTAAGGCAATCTAAATAAAATTGCCAAATAAGGGAGAAGACAGAATTCCAGCTATCCATATCTTGTCACCAAATGAAGCTTCTAATACTAGGTATAAACAGAATTCTTAATTGGTCTAAGTAATAAAAACTTGGAATCAGATGTAGAGGAAAATGCTGAGAGATCAAAGAGAAGGAGCAAGCCTCCCCCCCCCCCCACATCTTACCTCCTTAGAATCTCAACAGACAAAAGAGCAAGTTCCTATTTCTCCCTGCTTACATCCTGTTTCTGCCCAGATACCTCACTTTTTGCCTGTAAGTACAGACCTCCAGACCTCTATGGTTAGCTAGTGGCAAGCTTCATTCTCTGCCCTTCAGACAAGCTTTATTTGTACAAGCAAGATATCACCACAACTTTTGATCACACCAGACCGCCTGAAACAGAGTACAAGCTGATCCTACATTCCAAACAGCTGGACAAAACAGCCCTACAGACTACAGCTAGGATATCTGAATCTTCTTCGAATCCCTCAAGACAGCGCCTACCAGCAGGAAGTAGTTTGGAAAGAACGACGCCAAATTCCCAAATATTGTATAAATGTTTGTTTTCATTTAATTGGACTTTTGTTATATAAAATTAAATAAAAAATACTCTATATGCACAAAAAAAAAAAAAAAAAAAAAAAAAAAAAAAAAAAAAAAATATCACCACAACTAAGACTGGTTTACATCTAATTAAGTACTGTGCCAAAGAAACCCCAGGGGAATTTCCTCAAATAACTCAGTCTATTGCTGAGAATAGCAAGTTGGTCTGTATAAACTGGAGGGCAATGCCCTACAATATTAAAGTCAACATCCTCACAACTCATGGAATGTTAGAAATCAAAGTGGTACTCATCTCTAGCTTTCTCCCAAATTCCAGAACTTTGGTACCGAAAGGTACTCTGCACACTACCAAAAGAGAAATATAAACATCAAGTTTGTGCCACAAATCCTTTGATCTGTAATGGTGTCTGCTGCAAGATATGTCAGGACAATAACAGCACCATAAAGCTCAAGAGAGTAACCAGCCAATATTTGATTTTATTTAAGGCCCACTATGTAAGATGGACTCCCATACCTGTCACTGCTTAAGGGACCAAGATCCTGAGATGAGAAAGACCAGGCATGTAGGGTAAACAAAATATTACTGTTCTTAAAGAAAGAAAGGAAGGAAGGAAGGAAGGTAGGAAGGAAGGAAGGAGGAAAGAAAGAAGAAAGAAAGAAGAAAGAAGCAAGAAAATGCCTACAAATGACATTGTGTTATACTTATAGATCAGTGCTACCTGTATTATCAGAGAAGCTTATGGGAACAAATACAAAGACATATTGCCTTATTTCTTAACATATAGTTGAGAAAAGTGTGATAACAAATGGGGAGTAAGCTATAGACTATTGTAGAATATATATGTATGTATGTACGTGTGTGTGTGTGTGTGTGTGTGTGTGTGTGTATGTATGTATGTAAATTGTTCATATGACCCAAAGAAGACTGTCTTATCTCTTCACTGTGTGTGTATGTGGTGTGAGAGAGAGACACAAAGAGAGAGAGAGAGCAGATGTGTGTCTATTATAAGAAATATCTTTGAAAATTGGCTTATTTTCAATGTTCAGTTGCATGATCTGACAGAAGCCCAAGTGAACTTTGGCTTGGTCACTCTTTTGTGGCCCAAATAAAGGTTGTTTGTTCTAAAACAACGATCCTTCATGAACCCCTTTTATACTACAAGAAACACACATGAATACACATTTATAAAACATTGGGGTATATATTACGGAAAAAATAATGTACCTAGTTTGAAGAGCAAGGTAGAATTATTTCTCGGAGAATCTGGTTCAAACCTATGGTTTGAACAAAATTTTGGAAAAGTTACTAATGAATACTGAGGGTGTTTACGTGAAAGTCCTTCCAGACAGATGGATGTATTTTTTATGTGTGCAAACATCCAAAGATGAAAAAAAATAACGCTTTTGAGAAGGCACTCAGATATAGTATTTTCACAAATGAGGAAAGGCAGTATAGACCCTGAGAGCCTGGTTTATATATTTTGATCAAAAAATTAGAAATATTTGTACATGCTTAATACTACATGTTAAGTTCTCATTACTAGAGTTGAAAATAAATATTCCTAGATATACATGGAGGAAGGAAGGCAAGGAATATACAACATCTAAATGACATGCCTGAGTGACAGCGTGTCATTATTGTTGGGCCTTGTTTAATGGGAAAATGAGTTTATGGCAACAATGAGTTGGTTTCCCAAAGAATAAATGACATTTTTAGATGTATAAGTGAGTACTGTAGGAAACTGTATTAGGCCCTCTAATTTCATGAGTTCCACATTCAGGGAGTCAACAAAACACAGCTCAAATCCCACTAGCTAAATATTGTGTCTGCAGAATGCAGATACTGGGGTGAGGGCCTTGGTCCTGCCTCAATTGACTTGACAGACTTCGTTGATTACCCATGGTAGATCTCACCCTCTCTAAGGAGTAGAAAGGAATAAGGTGGGGAGAAGGTAGATGGAAGCAGGACAGGGGAGAGAGGGAACTGGGATTTCGTATGTAAAGTAAGATTGTTTTAAAAATAAAAAAATAATTAAAGAAAAATATATCCATGATCATGGCAATTGTGGCCATTATATTATTAAATACTTGACATGTATTAGATAAGGGTTAATCATTATTTCCAGTTACACTATTTCACCTGTTGTTTCTGCTTGTAAAATAATTCTTATGAATTTATCAGCATATGTGTCTATATGTCTATGTATCTGTATGTTAGGTAATGATTCTTGATTCTATAACATTTACTTATAAAACTAGAGCTTGAGGCACTGAAAGTTCTTGTGAAAATAAATGAAATGACATTTTAATTATTTTTTTTTACTCTTAGAATGTATTTGTTTGAAAAAAAAAAGAATTTCTGTAAGACTCAAGATTCTTTTACCTCCTAGATGTGAGCCCACCCCCCAAACACCAACCATTTAATTCCAGCAAAAAATAGAAAGAGAAAAGAATAGCTGACTACATTGTTGGCAATATCCAGGCTGCAGTCCAGCCTTTAAGAGTCTTGGACAAAGGATTTTCTGGTGAAAAGATGAAGATTCAGAGCTTTAGGACAAGTTAACCTAAAGCCTACCGCGGGCATGTCCTGATTTCTCTACATCTACTTTTTTTCTCCCACACCATCTCATCCCATTTTTAGTGCCCCTTTAAGAAAAATGGCATGTAACCAGTAAGCATTCCAAGGCAACACGACCACATGGCTGGCCCCATGGATGTGCAACCCCTTTTAGCTACAGTGGTGATGACACAAGCAGAAGCTTCTGACCAAGACTACAACAGTGTCCTTAGAGCAGATCACAATAAAAGACATCTACCCATTTTCAGCCATTGACCAAATAATCTTCTTGTGAAAAATGGTAAGTACGTACAACCAGAAGGCAAACACTTTGCAGCTGAAAGAAGGGTCTAGACATCATTTGCGAACTGGAGTTGTTAGAAATGGATTGTTAAGCCTGTTCTCCCAAACATCCTTCACAGTTGTTTTCCTAACATGTTTAATGAATTATATTAGCCCCCCCACACACACAAATACACAAAGTCAGCAGAAGCAGCAGCAGCACTAACATCACTACCCAAAATAATGATGTTTGTGTTCTATGCCAGCATTCTCCCAATCCTACTATCCTAGCTGACTCTTATCATGGACTCTATGGGAAGAAAACAGATACATACATCTCCTGAAACCCATGAGATCTGGAATTATAACTTGAGCATAAATCTTTATAGTTGCCTAAGATAAAAACTATTAGTTGAACTAAATAAAGGGATCCTTGTATAGAAAGTAATATGCAATGTCAAGTTAACAATTTAATACTGGACAAGATTATTTCACTTACATTTTAAATTATATTTCAGTCCTGAAGTGAGTTAAAATTGGATATCAGTGAACACATGGATTTAGAAACATATAATAGTCCAGGTGACAGAATAAAAGATAAAAAACCTTTTAACACCAAAATTAATTTTCATTAACATTTCAGATTACATTTAATGGTGTTATATATTTAAATTTACCTTCTAAAACGGTAAGATAGTTCATGTTAGATCTTTACAACCCATTTCACATTATAAAAAAATGAATCTCGAAGGTTCAAAGTAATTCTCTTAGTATTTCAGTTAGATTGCAATTAAATTTAGTTCTGCCCTTTGTGTTTGATCCTAAATCCTTGATTTGTAAATCATACTAAAGTTCTGAGGGAAATACAAGAAATGAACATTGACCCTAAGGCAGGCAACCTGGGCACATGTCCAGTTTCTGTCAATGTCATGATCTTATTTTTAAGTTGTTTGAATATATATATATATATATATATATATATATATATATATATATAAAATCATAAAAATCAAAGTATATTTCTGACATTAACTCCTAAAATGGATGAACCAATGCTATGCCATTAATCAATGTCCAAACAATTTTAACAGTTTGGATTTCCTTTATGCAAAAGTTACTGGAGGGAGCTCCTCAGATTAGGTTTAGTTAAGCACTGGCCTTGTTAGAACTGAACAGAGCATTTTTGAATTTTAGAAAAGTCTCAATGAAAGGATTTTTGTAGTTGGATTAGGGGTTTGTCTGTTGCTTACTGTGAATCATTTCAATAACACAAATGGGACATGAAGATTTCTTCCTTGAGGTACCCCTACTTTCATTCCTTTCTCTCTGACTCAATGGCAGGGTGTGTGTATGCTTGGTGATGGTTTGGTTTGTTTGTTTGGTTGGTTGATTGTTTCTAAAAATAATGTCTTACTATGTAATCTACAGTAATCTCAAACTCAATATGTAGCTGAGGATGGCCTTGAACTCAAAATTCTCCTGCTTATTTCTCAAGGGTTTATTATTATTATTATTATTATTATTATTATCATCATCATCATCATCATCATCATCATCATTATTATTTAAATTAAAAACAATTTTAGGTTATATAACAATCCAAATCCCTCTCTCTCCCATCCCTAGGCCCTCCCCCATGTATCTAGGCTGAGAAAGTATCCCTCCAAAGCCCATTCAGGCACTAGGGATAAATAGGCTGGTTCCGCTCCAGAGGCCCCACAGACTGCCAAATTCCTGCAACTGACACCAATGTTCAGGGGACCTAGTTCTGTCCTATGCTAGCTTCTCAGCTGTTAGATTGGGGTCTGTGAATTCTCACTTGCTTAGGTCAATTGGTTCTGTGGATTTCCACAACATGGCCTTGACCCATTTCCTCAACACTCCTCCCTCTCTACGACTGGATTCCAGGAGCCCAGCTCAGTGCTTAACCATGAATCTCTGTTTCTATTTCCATCAGCTACTGGATAGAAGCCCTATGATGGCATTTAAGGTAGTCATCAAGAAGTTTTCTTAACCTTGCCTGTTGTCTCAGTTTTCAGCAAAACAAAGTCCCAGCCAAATCCACTCAGTGTTGCCACTGGGAAAAGATTTTTCTGAGACTTCTGTGTTACAACTTTATCTACCCTTGAATTCTTTAGCAGTATTAAAGAATGAATTGTAAATGTTATTTGTAAGATTTCATTAGACTATGAACAACTTTTTTAAACAAATAGTGTGAAGTTTAAAAAGAATAAGATTCCTTACTGTTGGACTCTGCCTCCAATCCCTGGTAGAATTTTGGTTCATTTTATACCATCAGACTGGGCTCCTAGAAGCTAAATCAAGCTACATTATCCCGGAGGTTCTTTCTGAGTCTAATACAATGATTCAACAATAATCATACCTAAGACTCCAACTCATTAAATGACACTGCACTGTCTCCCACTCCAGTAAAGCATTATGTGTAAGCAGCATCCCTCCTGATTGGGGGCCATTCTCTAAACGGAAAGAGATAGGAAGAAGTAGGGGCATGCAAAGATTTAAGTTTGAAGTGTGAATTTGGCTCCCATGGGGTCTCAATCACAGAACAGACAGGAAATCATAACATAATGGAATTGCATTCATGCATATTCACATAGAAAGCACATTATTTAATATTAACAATATCCCAAGCCATCATGATTTAGCTAATAAGCCAGCAAACAGCAATTCATATTGGGATTGTTTGACTTCCTGTCAAATAGCTACATTCTTGTACATGCCGAGAGAATGGAATAAACAATCTAACAGAGAATTAATGAATTGGAAAATACCTGAAAAGTTTTTATGTATGATCTGGGTTCTTGGAAGAATTCCAAGTCCTGATTTTGATTAATATTACAATTTATCCTGTTAAAGAAGTACCTCATAAATATCGATGAAGCCTTTATTAGATGATTGTAAATACTTAAAATCTTATTTGCATTCCTTTTCATCACAAACACAACAAAGAACAGGCAGAGAGCTGTATATCATTTCGCCTTATTCACTGCCAACTAAGTCATATCATGTGTTCTATATAAAACAGAACTAATGCTCAGGTAGACCTCTGGCCTTAAGAATGTGATGTATGGAATTGAGCACCCCTCCTTCTACATCATCCATGGAATATCTTCCCTGGTTCTTAGAGTGGAAAAGGATTCAAGATAGTGTGTATGTATGTGCAGCCATGAAGGCAACATCTGCAGCATAAATATGCAAATAATATGGAGAAATGCCTTGTGAAAAACAATAGCTTGAATCTTCATCACTGTAGAAAGCTTTAAAACTTTTTTTATTCATAATTTTAGCCACTAGTACTTGAGGATTTTAATAATCATTTTCCTACTTTATCCACCATCATTTCCATGAAGACCAGAACATTTTTTATTTTTACCAGAGCTATATAAATTTCTCCTATTACATGTACATCATTAAATGGGGACAGTTTTTTTTCCTATTTTAATTTAAATTAGAAACAAACTTTTTTAAATGTCAACCTCAGTTCCCTCACCCTGTCCTCCTCACCTGCCTCCTACAAACCCCCTATCCTATTCCTTTTCTACTCCCCAGGGAAAGGTGAGACCCTTCCAAGGGGATTCTCCAAAGTCTGTCATATCACTTGGAGCAGGGTTTAGGCCCTCCCCCATGTGTCTAGGCTGAGAAAATATTCCTCTATGTGGAATGAGCTGAAGTCCATTTCTATACTAGGGATAAATACTGATCCACTATCAGAAGCCCCATAGATTGCCCAGGTCTCCTGACTGGACACCCACATTCAGGGAGTATCGGTCAGTCCTATAATGGTTTTCCAGTTATCAGTCTGAAGTTCATAAGCTCCCCCTTGTACTGGTCAGCTATTTCTGTGAGTTTCTAGCGCTGGTCTTGACCACTTTGCTCATCTCTTCTCCCTCTTGCAACCAGATTTCTCGAGTTCCGGCACAGTGCTTAGTTGTGCGTATCTGCTTCTGCTTCCTTCAGCTACTGGATGAAGGCTCTAGGATGCCATATAAGGTAGTCAGCAATCTCATTATTGGGGAAGGGCATTGAATGTAGCCTCTTCACTATTACTTAGATTGTTAGTTTGTATCATTCCTGTACATACCTGAATATTTCCTTGAGCAGATTTCTCTTTAAACCTATAATGGCTCCCTTCATTATGGTATCTCTTTCTTGCTCTCCTATTCTTCCCTTGACTCAACCTTCCTGCTCACTCATGTCTTCTCCTCTCCTCCTCCTCTCTCTCCCTTCATCTTTCTCCTAACTCCCTCTACCCCCCGTGCTCCCATTTGCTCAAGAGATCTTGTCCCTTTTACCTTTACCAGGGGACCATATATGTCTGTCTTGTTTCCTAGATTCTCTGGTGGTATGGATTGTAGGCTGGAAACTTTTTCTTATGTCTAAACCATATGAGTGAGTACATACAGTGTTTGTCTTTTTCAAGACTGGGTTGCTTCACTTAAGATTGTTTCTTTTCTACTTCCTTCTATTTGCCTAGTAAATACAAGATTCCATTATTTTCCCCTCTGAGTAGTATTCCATCTGTAAATGTACCACATTTTCTCCATTCATTCTTCATTTGAGGGTATCTAGGTTTCTTCCATGTTCTGGCTATTACAAACAATGCTGCTTTGAACATAGATGAACAGATGTTGTCTTTGTGGTATGAATTTGAATTCATTTGGGTATATGCCTAAAAGTGGAATTGCTGGAACTTGTGGTAGACTGAGTCCTATTTTCCTGAGGAACCACCATAATGATTTCCAAGGTGGCTATATTAGTTAAAGCAGGAGGAGTGTTCCCCTTTTTCACATTATCTCCAGCATAGACTGTCTTTGGTGTTTTTTATTTTAGCCATTCTGACAGGACCAAGATGGTATATCAGAGTTGTTTTTATTTGTATTTCCATTATGGATAAGGATGTTGAGTACTTTCTTAAGTGTCTTTCAGTCATTTCAGATTCCTCAGTTGAGAATTCTCCATTTAGTTGTTCTATACCCCACTTTTAATTGGATTATTTGGTGTTTTGGTGACTAGCTTCTTGAATTTTTTGTATATTTGGAAATCAGCCCTCTGTCAGTTGTGGGGTTGATGAATATCTTTTCCCATTGTGTGTGGTGCTGTTTTGTCTGGTTGACTGTGTATTTTGCCTGCAGAATCTTCAGTTTGAGGAGGTCCCATTTATTAATTGTTGATCTCAGTGTCTGTGCTACTGGTGTTCTGTTCAAGAAGCATCTTCCATACCAATTCATTCAAGGGGACCGCCAACTTTTCTTCTAAGAGATTCAGTGTGGCTGGATTTATGTGAGGAAAAAAATTTTAAAATGAAGAGCACATTCCTGGACTGACCAGTCAAAAGAGCACAGTAATTGCTCTAAATTCATATACAAATAAACAATACTAGGTAGATTCAGTAGGTTACATTTATATATACAAATGTGATTGTGTGTGTGTGTAGCAGTAATAATTTTAGAATCATGAGTTTGAGGGTAGAAGGGCGTGTAAGGATTTGGAGGGAAGAAGGGGTGGGGTAGAAATGATGGGAATGCAGTACTCACCTTTGAGATTATTAAGAAAACAAATGAGAGTGGGTAAATACAGATTTCTGTGGACCCTTTCTAGACCTACAACTCCCTCTAAGTTATGATAATATGACCTTTATGTTTCCCAAATTTGCTTCATTACTAACCATTATCAAAAATATGTTTTGTATAAAGTCTAGTCCCTGCTAGTGAATCATTCACTAAAGGGAGGTTCAGAATGTCTATATTTTCTCACCAGCATCTCTACTTAGATTTCTCAGGCTAGTTTCAATGAAGCCTTTATTTCCCTACCCAGACAGGTCTCCCCAGGATCACTCTGTTGAACTGAGACTATCACAGTTGTAATGTTTATGTTCATTCTTTTGGGTGCTTCTTCTCCAGAAGGGGAGTACTAATATGTATAGCCTTTAGGAAGTGGGGGGTCTACCTAGCAAAGGTAAGAATTCAAAGGCATATTTAGGATTTGTTCTTGATGCTTTCTTGTTTCCTTAGTCAGCCATGTTGCTACCAGCCACCACCGCATTATCCAGACACCATGGACTGAACCACTTTGCCATGCCTTCCATTCTGTCTTAGACTGTAGCAGCCTATTGATACCATGGGCCAAAATAAACTTCTCCTCCCCTAAGTTGACTCTGCAATGTATTTTGGTAACAGAGAAGCAGAATAATACAAAGCATTAAACTCTAGTCATTGATCATTATTACCATCATTGCCCAATAATCTAATGTGGACCTCTCATTATATTTTGATCTACTCTATACCCCAAATTTAACCTCTTCTCATTTTTCTATGCACAAAGGATAACACAATCACACTTCATAATGCATTGCCTCTCAAGATGGAGAAGAGATTTCTCTTCAAGAATGTGTTACGTTATAGATCCTTCTCTCAAGCAGCAATGGCTCCATGTCATGAATCTATGACTCTTTCCTCATTAAATCATAGTGATGGCATTACTCATTTCAACAAGTATATTATTTTAGTTAGCATTCAAGTAATTTTGGGAAAATGTGCTACACATTTCTTCTCTCTGAGAAGCAGTATTCATTTTCTCTTGGTCTCAGGGAAGTCTTAAACCACAAAAAAATCATTGATGACTCCAAAGATTTATTCATTTGTGCTAAGTCTATTGATTTATAGTGCTAATTTAAGATAGTGAGATTTTAAAACTGTATAAATATATTTAAAAATTCTAATAAATATATGTATGTATGTATTAGCATAGTCTGCTGCTTTTTCTACTATAACAAAATCTTACAGGCTGATTAGATTATAAACAATAGAAGACAATTTCCCCAAAGTTCCAAGGTCAGGGTGTCAACACAGTCTAATTCTGGAGATTGATTACATCTTCAGAAAGTTTTATTATATATAGACTCACAAGAAAGTTAAGGTCTTCACTAAACTTTTAAAAGAGCAACTTTGTGAGTTATACCTTTTATGATGTAATTATATACTAGAGGCCACACTGCTCAGCACTATCACTTTAGGGAGAGAGGCTACCACTCCTCCTCCGTTTCTGTTCAGGAAAGGGCAGGTCTCTTATGAATATCAACAAAAGGTGGCATATCAAGGTGCAGTAAGACTAAGTGTTTATTGTGGGGTGGGAAGACAGGGGGGAATGGGGAAGAGACTAGGAGAGGGAGAGAAGAGAAATTGCAGCCAAGATATAAAATAAATAAGTAAAGTAAATAAAAGAAGTTATATACCTAAGAAATTTGGGAGACGTATAAATATCTAAGATCAGGGACTGTAGTCATATAAATGATCTTTATGAAAAGGAACAATGATGATGTGAGTGTGGCATTGTTTTACACTTTTTTTCTCTAATGTCATTCTTGTTTCAATAAAAAGACAATTGGCCTTTATATCTACTTCTACATAAATCATTCTGGTTAAGGAAAAATTTGACCACACATGGAAGGACCATGCTGTTCTGGTACGATATATGGAAACCTCAGCCTGCCCTAGTTTTTTCTTCAAGAACCTCTGTTGTAGGGAAAAAAATAAGAGAGCATTAACTCCTATAAAATCCTGTGTTAAAAACAGATTAACAAAGCAGATCTCTTAAACACACTTTAACCCAGCTATTATTATGTCCTCTATTGGGACTGCAAGGTTATTGCCCCTAAGGAATGCCAATGCAGAACTTGAATTACAAATCTTTGTTAAGGTTCATACATGCTCATGTTTGGAGTGTTTCTTCCCAAGCTTTGCATCTATTTAAAGGCTACTTAAAACCGTTAGGAAGTGGGGCCTGTCTAGTGAAATCAAGGTACTACCCAGATCTCTGTTTTCTGCTTTGCCACCATATAAACAAGCATCTGCCACATGCCTCTGACCCCATGCATTCTCCCTATCAGGATTGATGAAAATTTCTGATACTATGTGTTAATATAACATCCCATTTACTTACATTGCTCCTGTCAAGTATTTTGTTATAACAGCCAGGAAAATACCTACACATTGTCTTTGTCACTGTTTCATGGATGGCTTTTCACCCCTGAACTGAGGCAACTAGTTTAAAACTGCTGTGCAATGCAGTGGGTGTCTTTCCTTCATCTATATCTTCCTGAGAGGAAATGTCTAATGGAGAAACTGTGCTGCCTTTAGGTCTCTCCACCAATCTCTGTCCCTGGAGAAAATCTGTTCAGCCCCAGTATTTTTCCCTTTTTTTCGTGTACTTCTGCCATCCCCACTCTGTCTTAAGGCCTCTTCACACCCCACATCTCATCACCATGCCCCTTTCTCACTTCCAAATTTCTCTAGATACCCCAATAACAGAAAAATCTAAAATTTAGAAGATAGGTTTACCTACAGGACAAACAAATGTAGTGTTTTAATTTCTGGACTGGATTGCCTACCTTCATTTACTTTCCTTTCCAATTTCTTTCATTTTTCAGCAAATTTCATAATTCCATTTTTTGTCTTTAGAGATGAATAAGATTCCAAAGTATATATGCAACCTCATTTTCCTTAAGGATTCATTTGTTGATAGACATCTAAACAAATTAAATTTCTACACTTCTTGTAAAAAAAATAAAAAGAGCAGCAATGGGTATAGAAGAGTAGTTGTGTCTATAGTAGGATACAGAATCCTTTGGATATGTGCCCAGAAGTGGTAGGATTGGCTAAGATTTGGCTAATATAGTAGTTATATTTCTGCTTTGCTTCTTTTTTGATAAACCTCTACTCTTACATAAACTGACTGCATGAGATTATACTCCCACCAACATATTAAGGGTCCCCCTTTCCCCATATCCAATCCAGTACTTCTTTGTCATTTGATTTCTTGGAGGTAGTCATGTACATAAGGTAAGTTGGAATGTTTAAATACTTTTTTAATATGCATCTCCTTGATGGATAAGGATGATGAAACACATTTCTTATTGTTTGCTAACCATATATGTTTCTTCTTTTAAGAACTCTTTCTCCACTTTCATGAACCATTTTTTAAATGAGTTTATTTTATTGGTATTATTTCTTGAGTTCTTTCACATCAGCCTTTTTTATTTGAGCATTATTTCCACAACATAATCAACACAGAAGCATCTTCAAGTTAAATTTTTATTTATCTGAGAAACAAAACTGCATGTCTAATGAACTAGGATAAGTGAGAGGGAGAGACCCTACCCTGAATGTGTCTGATAGGATGCAATGATCTGATAACCAGGATGAATTAAAAAGATTTGGAAAGAGAGAAAGGCGAGAGAAAACTACTGCCATTTCCTTTTTCACTGGATTCTGTCCTGTAAGTGACATGATCGTTTATGTCACATTGTTTTCTAGAACATGACGAATTAAAGTATTCTGAAACAAGAAAAAAATTAAAGCCTTCTTCTTTTAAGCTTTTGAAATGAGTTTATGATTTTGTGTTGGGCTACATTCACAGCGTCCCTGGGCTCATGTGACTGTGAAGGCCACAGGTTGGATAAGCAAAATGGTGTATTAGGGAAAATTGATCTACTTTAAGAATTAAACATTATGTACCAGAATCTTAGTATAGAGTTTCAATCAGAGAGAGAGAGAGAGAGAGAGAGAGAGAGAGAGAGAGAGAGAGAGAGAGAAGTTCTTGCTGTAACCCACGCTTACTGGGTAGCTAGCTAATCAATCTTTCATTTAAGTCTACAATGCTTTTGTATCATCTTGGGCCTCATAACAGACCCCTGGTTAGCAGCAGCCAGTGCTTGCAGAGATACAAATCAGGTTGATAAGGCATTAGGAAAGGATTATGAAAGCCAGCTTAATTAAAGAAACTTCAATGGGATCATAAATAATCAGTGCAAGTTATTAACTTTTGACAACTACTCATCCGTATTGAGTTTGAATGACTTCTGGCCTATAAAGTCCTTAATCTAATCCTGAGTGGATAAAAAGGTTCAGATAGGAAAATACCCTGTATAATACATTGATTATAATCAACAAATCTCTGAAGCAGAAATCTCTGCAAATGGACCTCAACATACTCTATATTTTCTTATATTCATATCTTTAGTTGTCTTTTTTTTTTTTCAACTTGGCAAGTTCACTGGAAAACTTTAATATACTCTACAAAAACCAGATCAAATGTCACCCTCTTCATAGATTCCACCAAAGATATTCTTGGAACTTTTATTCTTCCTTTGCTTTATTTTCCTTTAATATTTATCATAAAATTAACCTGACTTGGCACTTTAGTCATGTGTTTTCAGCACATATTATCTCTATGTCTCATTCTTCTCACAATGCTTCATATGTCATTCTATAATGGATAAAGCACCAGTTTACTTCTGTTGTCTCCTCTTAGCATTTATTTGTTTATTTCATATCAGTTGCATATGTGCATCTTAAAATATGGTGTCATGGGGGTTGTATATGTGTGTGCATGTATGCATGCACACACACACACACACACACACACACACACACACACACACACACACACAAATATGTAGGCATGCACATAGATACCAGAGATCAACCTCAAGAGCCATTCACATTGGTTTTTAGAAGCAGGGTCTTTCACCACATTACTTGGAGCTCACAGGCTGGGATAGGATGGCTGGACAGTAATCCTCAAAGATCCACCCATCTCTCCTTTGCATCAATGATGAGGTTGCTTCTGCTTGATGGCTTGCTTAATTGTTTGTTGAGTGATCTTTTTATTGTTGTTGTTAATTCTGTTACTTGATTCTCAAACCTATTGCAGATGACAAAAGCATGCATAATGTCAAAAGGCTGAACATGGCTGTAGTTAATTCTTTGTCATTGTTCAATACACTGGCTTGGAGGAAAATTATTTCAAGAGATGTCAGGTACCTTACTGTATCCTTTATACTTCTTAAAGATTTCTTAGGTTAAGTCCCTAACACATGCCCAATGACACCATCTGCCATTAACTTAAGAGGGCTCAACAAACTTTTCCTGGGAAGAGTCCGGGTAATAAATTATTATGCCTTCTAAGCTCATATGATCTCTGTGAGAACTTTTCTCCTCTGTTGTAGCCAAGAAGTAGGAAGACAAGTTATAAATGAATAGATGCAACTATATTTTCTCTGGGACAATAGTTTCATGGCCCTTCCATGCAATGAGGTTAATGAAGAAAATCCTTGAAAGATTTTAACAAACCTAATTAAGATGGAAGAGGGAAAATGACTAAAGGTCCAAAGACATGATAAAAACAATGAAGCCAATAGCTTCAAAGCAGCTGGTACCAAGAATAAAAGAGAAAATAGTAGATAGCAAACAAGAGGAAAAGTCAACAATCTTTATCAGCTCATTTTTGATAGTTCTAAACAAGGTCTATCACACATTTCTTTTGATTAACTCTGCCCTCTCTTCAGACACAGAGTTCCTCAGCATCTCACCAGGGTTCTTAGACGGTATACCCTAAGAACTTCTGGATTCCTTCTCCAGACACTGTCCATCTTGTTCTTTGATACATTTTCTCTTCTAGCCAGGAACTTCTCAATTAAGCAAGATGGGTTGGCCAGTGAGTCCCATGACTGTGGTTGTTCTCACCCTCCCCAGTGCTGGAATTCCAAGTGCACACTATCACACCAAGTTCCAGTGAGTTATGTCAAACTCTGGGTTGTCTTGATTTCATGGAATTTGACCAATTGAGTTATTGCCACAAATTGACAATGAGTTCCTTAAAGCCTTTATTGTTAACTCTATTTTTAGATACTATGTGAGGTTTCAGGGAAAGAGAGAAATATGTTGCTATTCCCTTTGAATTCAAGACTCCAATGTGCTAAAATTTCCTTGTACCTGCTCAGCCTTATTTTTGACCTCATTCTTGAAGGTTAAGGGTGATCTGTATTATAAGAAAAGATCTAATCTTGACTTCCAGACCAAACTAAGATGAAAAACCCCCAAAGCATCCTATTTAAAAAAAAGTTCTTGTATAAACCTCATATAAGGACACAACTTTAAATTTTACAACTAGTCTTCATAATACTGTTGCCTGTATACATCTCTTCAATTCAATGATCCTACTAGCTGATAAAAAAGAATGCAATAAACATCAATGTTAACACAATGCAGAATACAATTCTTAAAGTAATGATTTTGAGGTTTCTGTGCTTGAAGCAAAATAAGTAGATGTCAGGTACAGAGAAGAGACAGTATCCTCTCAGTCTCCTTTAAAGTTGGAAGTGAACTAATACTTTTAGACGATACTTTGTCCTGTGTCATATGTGATGCATATGGGTTGTTCATATGAGTTCAGATGTAAAATCAATAAAAAAAGCATGCAAATTGATATTGGAAATATTAAGATACATATCAAGTCACATATTTTACAGCAATCAACAAGGGCTAAAGTATAGCTTGATGGCACCTTACTTGCCTAGAATGGGCAAGGCTCTGAGGCTTAATTCTTAGCATTGCAAAAATAAAATAAATTGATGGGGGAAAGGGTTCACAAATACTGGTAAATCTTTTCATAATCTTGTGCCTGTCTGCCACTGTGACTTTTTGTGATTTTAACCCAATTTATTCTAAGAAACATGGTTCCATACAAATTGGGCTCAAGATTTAATTTCTTTTCGTCCTAGGGATGGACATTAGAAGTGATTTTTGTTTTCTTTGATTTCAAATGGGTTAGAATGATCTCCTCTTGAGAATACAGAAACGACACTGAAGTCTTTTGTTGTTCTGTTGTTAATCCCCTAAGACTTTAGAATTCTGTAAAGCAATTTTTATCTTACATGCTTTTTCTTGTCCACTTTTCTCTGCTGGACTTTGGGATTTATGTAAATCTCATCAGAAAAAGACTATTATACTTAAGAATAACATTTGCTTTTTGCTTCCGTTTTAACCTGAATTTCTTGATCCAGTCACTTTTGGTCCAGAAGCTCAAGTTCATCTTGAAGAAAAGTTATTTATTTCTCGGGGGAATATGATTATATCATTTTTCCATCTCTCCTTAAATGACTTTTGAAATAGATTTCTGGAGACTAATTTACATTAATTCTGAAGTATGACTCTGAGGGCATGAGCATTAATTGAAAGACTATTTTTATCACCTTATGGTCTTTTAAAAAAAAATAAATGGTATTTTTTCTACATTTAATTCAACTTTTACTTTTGACTGGGGTATTGGATGTCAGAAAGTATACTCCTTTGTATGTGTGTCTATTTAATAATTCTCTAACAAGCTGGGCATTGGTGGTGCAAGCCTTTAATCCTAATATTTGGGATGCAGATGTAGGTGGAACTCTGAGAGTTCAAGGCCAGCCTGGTCTACAGAGCTAGTTCCAGGACAGGTTCCAAAGCAATACAGAGAAACTCTGTCTCAAAAAAATAAAACAAACAAACAAACAAACAAAACAAGTAATTCTCTGACAAATGCAATAGTCTTAAGAGATTCTGATTATGTAGTATTCCTGTGTGTCCTGGAAAATAAAAGTCATTGGGTTGAGGCAGAAGGTCCAGTGTAAATTCTTTAACGTTATGCTTTTGGTAGTTCACAAATATACCTAACCATAAAGTTTTCCATAATAGAGATGATTTTCATTAAATTATATTTAAGGTTTATAATATCATCAAATGTAAGCACTGTGATCAGTTCATTAACTTCACCCTCTATTCATTGATCATTCATGTCCAGAATACCTGTGTATAGTTCTGGTGTCAATATTTCTACCATTTACTTCCACTAAGATCATTACTGTTAAAGCATAATACCATCATGTTCCTGTGAGCAGAATGCTAGGTTATAAACATCCTTGAACACAAAATTTTCTATTTTCTACACAGAAAAGTTAGGACAATAATGTCCTAAAATTCTCATAATTTTTGATGTACTTTATTCTCCATTATACCATAGAAGGCACCCATCTAAGAGTAGAGTGAAGATGTTGGTTCAAAGTATGCTGTTGTGCATTTGCATGGGAATCAATGTATCTTTACACTGCATCCCAAGAGGACACTCTATATTTTATAAGAATTTATGTGATTAGTGCATAAGTTTTACAAATTCAAAATAGCTATAGCATAATTTTAAGGATGACTTTAATAATCATCTGCCCCCCTAAAAATATTTTAACTAGTCTAAACATTAAGTAGCCATCTGGTAGAGAGGACAATACATTTGTTATAGATGAACTAAGTGTATTAGGATAATTTTTATACATGCTTAAACAATAAAATTTGTATCTTAACTTGTGCCCAAATAAATTATCTCATTCTCTTGTTTTCTTAAGAAAATTTCCAAGTCTGAAGTTTGTTATTCTCTGGCAAAAGAGTAGATATTCTTTTGTTAAAATAGACTCCTTTCCTCACTTACCTCATCAAATATCATATCATTATTGTCATATTTTATTTATTATAATCCCCTGGCTTACTTAGAAACCAAGACTCTATCAGCTTCAAGACGAAGAATCATTGAAAAAACAATATAGACAAAATGTTGACCATGAAAACTGTCTCTTAAAGCCCATAGTCCCTGCAGAAATCTATGATCTCAAATACTTTAGGGCACGAGTGTACTGTTGCTTTGATGATGGCAACTGGGAGCTTCAGGAAGCTAATAGCATCCTGCCTACTGGAATTACTTAGAGTAAGATTGAACCAACTAAAATTAATAAGTGTCCTTAATTATAGAAGTACAAGGGATAACTGATCTAGGACTTGTGTTTAGTTGATGCTTCTGTCCAAACCCACCCAATTGAACAAGTGGTTGTTAGTTAATTTTGTAAATAATTGTTTACTCCCCTTGAATCACAAATAAGAAAGTTTTTGTTATGTATGTTTTGCCTTAGAAGGCAGGTTAAAATGTATGTCAATGTGCTTGTTCACATATAATTATGTATATTTACAGATATATGTATTTTGTGAGTATGTTTCTCCTATGGTATTATAATAATTTTATCACATAAATTAAAAATAAAATCTGTTTCTAAAAAAATTGCCTTTTTTTCTTCTTCACTGTCATTATTTACTAGCTAAATAATAAATACTAGTTCTCCAATTGCCTAATAGTATTATATCATCTTCTGGATTTCCAGTTTCTAGATGATCAATTATGTGTTAATTCACCTATTATCTTCTAGCTGGCAGTATTTTTTCATAATGACTGCATTTTTGGTGTTTCCATTTTAAAATATCAACAAAAACCATATCTTCTTGGAATATTCATTTCATAATAGTGTAAATACCTATAATTATAAATCTGACAGCACCACCAGACCCAGTGATGGCATGATTTTGTTGTGGTTTACCTGGATTTCTGTGTCCTGTGTTGCTTGTTGACAAGTCACCTACAAGTGAGCTGTGGTGAATAAGATCTTCTGGCAGATGTATTGCTCCTACAAATTGAGGAACACGTATCTTTCGTGCTCAGAAGATTTATCTTGAAAATGACACTGAATCAAGAAAAGATCCACATGCTTATAGGAATACAACTTTTGCTTAAATAGGAATAAATTTCAAGTCTTGTGTCATTGTTCACCATTATTTATCAATCTCACTTTAAAGAAAGTGTGGTTTCCTGAAGATATTGAAGCTATCATCTCCTAGTGGAAGGATTTCCCTCTAATTATATAGCCAAAGATGATGAAAACTGTCCCTTTCAAGGACTGTAAAGGATTATGTTGGAATTTTGATAGGGATCATGTTGAATACATGGATTACTTACTATGTTAATCCTATGGATCCATGAGCATGGAAGATATTTCCAAGTTCTTATTTCTTTGTGGTGATATATTGCTTGTATAAATAAAGCTTGTCTTAAGATGAGATAATGGAGCTTGCCACTAGCAAGTATAGAGGTCTGGAGTTCTGGTAGAGACAAATAGGAAGTGATGTAGCTGGGCAGAAACAGGATAAAAGCAGGAATAAATGGGAACACTATCTCTTGTCTGCTGGACTCGAAGGAGGTAAGGGATGGAGGTAGCTTGCTCTTTCTCTCTGATCTCTCAGCATTTTCCTCTATATCTGACTCTAGGATTAAAAAAAAAAAAAACTTATACCAATTAAGAACTCTATTTACATTTCTTCTTCAAATTCTTTCTTCAAAGACTTGAAGCTTTTATGATACATGTCTTTCACTTGCTTGGTTAGATTTACCTCAAGATACTTTATATTATTTGAGACTATTGTGAAAGGTGTCGTTTCCCTAACTTCTTTGTATAGATAATCTTGTGTTCAGCCACCTCAATGAAAGAAGTTTTTTACCAGCTGCAGGAGTTCTCTGATGGAACTTTTAGAATATGTATGTATGTATGTATGTATGTATGTATGTATGTATATGTATATGTATATCTAAATATATTCATATCACCATAATAGTATTTTGACTTATTCTTTTCCAATTTTTATGCCTTTGATCTTCTTCAGCTTTTTTCTAGCTTAAATTTCACGTAGTATATTGAATAAATATAGAAAGAGAGGATAACCTTATCTTGATCCAGAGTTCAGTGGGATTGTTTTAAGTTTCTCTTCATTTAATTTAGTGTAGACTGTATGTTTTCTTTAGATTGCCTTTATAGTGATTATGTATGTCCATGGTATCTCTAATCTTCATGATCAACCATGAAGGGGTATTGGATTTTGCCAAAGGACTTATCTGCCTCTAATGGTATGATCTTTTATTTCCCTTTGTGATTGGTAGAATTATGTGCTAAAATCATCTGGTCCTAGGGTTTTTGTGGTTATTGTTGTGAGAATTTTAGTGACTGTTCCTATTTCACTAAGGGTTATAGGTTTATTTTATTTAAATTGTTTATTTGATCTTGATTTAACTTTGGTAAGTAGCATGGAAGTGTAAAATTATCCATTTCTTTTCACTTTTCCAGTTTAATGCAATATAGGTTTTTAAAATATGCCCTTATGAGTCTCTTCATTTTCGATTTTGTTAATTTGAATATTATTTCTCTGCCTTATGTTTAGTTTGGATAAGGGTTTTCTATCTTGTTGATTTTTCAAAAAAAAAAAAAACCAACTCTTTGTCTCTCATTGTTTACACTGTTCTCTTTGTTTCAATTTTATTAATTTCAGCCCTCAGTTTTATAATTTCTTGCTGTATACTCCTTTTGGATGTGGTTACTACCTTTTGTTCTAGAGCTTTTGGCTAAGCTGCTAGTGAGAGATATCTCCATTTTCTTTATGAATGCACTTGGTGCCATGAACTTTCTTCCTCTTAGAAACACTTTCATTGTTTCTAATAATTTTGGGTTTGTTATATATTCACTTTCATTGAATTCTAGAGTCTTTCGTTTCTTTCTTTATTTCTGTCTTGATCCATTGTTCACTCAGTAGAGAGTTGTTCAGTTTCTATGCATTTGTAAGCTTTCTATTGTTCTTGATATCCGACTTTAACCCATGGTAGTCTGATATGATGCAGGTTTTTATTTGTTTGTTTGTTTGTTTTGTTTTTCAGATTTTTGTGTCTGTTGTGCCTTGCTTTGTGTCTGAGTATGTGATCAATTTTGGAGAAAGTTCCATGAGGTTCAGTGTATTTGTGTTTAGGTGAAATGATGTATAAATATCTTTTAGATTTATTTGGTTTATAATGTCTATTAGCTCCTGTATTTTTCTGTTTAGTTTTTATCTGGATGGCCTGTCCATTGGTAAAAATAGGGTATTGAAATCTCCACTGTAAGTGTAAGAGGGTCAATATGTGATTTAAGCTATAATAGTGATTTTGTTTCTTGGGTTTTTTTTTTTTTTTCTTTTCAAACTTGGGTACATTGTGTTTGGGGTTTAGATATTAAAATTGAAATGCCACCTTGGATTTTTCCTTTGAATCATATGTGGTGTTTTTCTGTATATCTATTGATTAATTTTGGTTGAAGTCTATTTTGTTAGATGTCAAAATGGATACACCAGCTTACTTCTTTGATCAATTTGCTTTGAATAACTTTTTCCAACTCTGTACTTGAGGTAATGCCTTTCCTTGGTGTTACTTATGTTTCTTAGATGCAAAGGTAGGATGGATCCTATTTTTGCATCCATTTTGTTAACATGTATCTTTTTATTGGAAAATTGAGTCCATTGATATTGGGAGATCTCAATGACCAATGATTGTTGGTTCCTGTTATTTTGCTATCATGTGTGTGCATGCGTGCGTGCATGTGTGTGTTTCCCTTCTTTTGATTTTGCTGGTGTAAGATTATTTCCTATGTTTTTGTGTGTGTAGTTAACTTCCTATTATTGGAGTTACCCCGAACACCTTTTGTAGGGTTAGATTTATAGATATTGTTTAAATTTGACTTTATCATAAAAGAGTCAGCAGAGAAAGTTTAGTGGTGAAAATTCTGTAGGATCCACAGAAGATGGGATATGAGGAACAAAGACTCTATCTGGTGCTCTATTGTAATGCTTAAGATGGGACTGTGGAATTGGTCTGGGGGAAGAAAGAACTCTGAGGGTGTTTCTAGAAAGTCCTGCTGTATTTCATCAGCTGAAACATCAGAACTTCATGTTTCACAAGTACTGTTTTTTATTTTATTTATTTTACATATCCGTCCCAGTTCCCTTTCCCTCCCTTCTCTCCCTCCCTCCCTCCCTTAACTGCCCCCAACCATCCTCCTTCCCCCACCTTCCACTCCACAGGGAAGGTGATACCTTCCAGGAGAGATCAACAAAATCTGTCAAGTCATTTGGAGTAGGAACTAGGCCCTCCCACCTGCCTCTAGGGTAGGGGAGTATCCCTTCATGGGGATGTGCTCCCAAAGGCCTTCTATGCACCAGGGTTTCACAAGTTCTTAAACTGGCTTAAAAATAAAATATGTGGGAAGCTCCATATTAAAGTGTTGCATCATCTAGTTGTTGACTGTGCTTGCTTCGCATGAGATTAGGATTATATCATGTATTTGCTTTGTGCAATCAGAAAAGACAGCATGTGGAACTCTAAACTTATCATCTGGGGTACCAGGAAATGCACTCTTTTCTATTGTCTGATCATCTCTTTCCCAAAAGGACTCCAAATTGCTCAGTTACAGGACATGGTTCTCCAAGAGTACTGGGGTCATTATGTGAGATAAGGAGAGAGAGTTCTCAAAAGGAACAAAATTCTCAAAATATTCCCAGATTCATTGTTTACAAGAGTAAATTTCAGAATAACAAGGAATAATAGAATCTGTTTTTCTACCTACCCAAACTAGGTTTTAATTTATTAGTGAGAAAAGTAACATACATTTTCTTGTCAGAAGACTGGACAGTAGAAACAAGCCTGACATTTACAGAGACATGTCATACTTGAATCTCACATCAGCTGCTTTGCAAATCCCATTATTTGTATCTGTATCTGAGAGATGTTCCACTAAAGTTAGAAAATGAATAAAGGAATGAGATTCAAATAGTGGAGGTGCAGATTAAAAATTCAGTAATATTCTTGAATTATGAAACATTAGGGCCACACAGGCAAGATAGCAATCAAATAGAGCTGAAGTGAGTACAGGTTTTTGAAAAACAAAATTTTATTTGTGTCAAATTCCCTGTCAGAACAAATTGTTTCCGCACAAGAACCCATGATGTTCTATAGTTAAAAATAATCAGCTTATTTGCTCCAGCCCTAGATTCTGCACATGAAGCAATGAAGTACTTTTATCCATAGAAGTTACTTGTTCACATCCAAAAATAGGTAAATACAAAATTAAATGAAAGAGTGACTAAGCTAGTGTTAGGGTTCTCCAGTAATAAGATGGTCCAAAAATGTTTACTCAGTCAGTATCAGTCAGAGACTGGAAATCTTGAATAATGTAGCAAATCAACTAATTAATTTTGCACCAAATCTTTTTTGTTATTGTTTCTGTTTTGTTACTATTTCCAGTTGTTTTATTTTAGAGATGAGATTTGTTCCCTGATATGCAATTAGGGAAAATACACTAAAGTGCCATTAAAGGCCTGGTTAGTGGTTCATGGAACTTCATATTATGGCATGTTTTCTGACATAAATGTGGCCATTGTTCCCTTAATGATGGAATGGGCTCACTCTAGGTTCTTAAGAAAGTCCCCAAATTATCTCATATTTTAGTGACTTCACTGGTATCTATTTCATTCCACCAGTCTGATGAGAAACAATGTTCAAATGCCTTTTTGAAATATAAAATAGAGAAAAAGACACTGTTGACAGGAGAAAAAAATCCTTCTACCTAAAACCTGTGCCAGACATGCACACAGAAAAGAATGCCTAATTATGTAAAGTTTACTGCTTAATTTAAAAGCCTTTCTATTGTGCAGGATCTTTTTAATTACTGCTGTGAACTGCTCTCTCCTGTGATCTTCCATGTATCCTGCCATCTGTTTTTAAAACATCTTGCGATCTTGAAATAACATTGCATGCAGTCTTCTGGGACAATGTGGGAGACCCCACACAGTGTGACTGTAAATCTCACTGCTCTTATGAAAGAAAGAAAACAAAGTCAACTATGAGAACCCAGTGTGTTTTCAAACTTCATTTGGATGACAGCCTCTGGGTGAGTGAAAGGTAAGAAATAAGTTTCCACTAATTAGCTGTATACCATCAGGTAAATTACTGTCTATTGCTGATTTTAAGTTTCTAACTTATAGAACTAAGTAAAAACTAAAGGACTTTCTAGAATAAGATATATTTAGAACATGCACCACTAATTGGGCTGTGTGGAGTTTAATATTGTGGAGTTTTATCTATCCATGCCCAGACGTTGTTCTCTACACACACACGTACCAATATTTTGATATAATCATACAATGAACTCTTTGCTTAATAGTTCATTTTTTTAGTTGACTTCATAATAAATACATGCTACAGTTCATAATTATATGTGATAGTTAAAAAATGACCCCAACTTATTTTCATTTATTATATTAAGAATACCTGGATATGATGTTATTGTATACAAATATAATATTTTACATTAGAGAACATAGAAAAGAACTAATTCAACAGAAATTTAACACTTAACTATATAGAGGTCCATAAAGTAAAGGAAATTAGGTTACTTCACTATGCTTTATTGGAACATAAAGCTTTCTTTGTACATTGGAGATGCCGAATAAATATTTTCTGATCTTCAGAATTTCATGACTCCAAGATTGTAATTATTTGAATGGAAGATGAGAAAATTCCTATTAAAGCAGTACAGACTGCTGAATTGTGCATTCATGGCAACATTCAACATATAACTAAATAATTAAATTGTTGAACAAGAAAAATGTAATGAGCACTGTAAAAATAGCTAACAAATGAAAGTCATGTCTTTAAAAATAAACAATATGAGGATTTATAACAAAAAATTGTTGTAATCTATTAAGATTTAATCTGAATAATCATGAAGTTGCAATATAATGCATTGTTAAAAAAATCAATAATGGATACAGTTGTTAGTACCTAAAAAGTAAAACACAAACAATGTAATTCCTTCAATGTTATTCAAACTTATTTACATGAATGTAAAATATTTAGCCAATAAAAATAAAATTTGAATATAATAATGTATTTGTTTATTCTTCACTACAAAATTATTACATCATCTTCAACAAAGTTTACTTAATGTATTACACATCACAAATCACATAAACAGCTCACTATTTTAAAACATCTTTAACACTAGCATTGAATACTTTAAATATATATGACTATATACAAAGTATAGTATTATCCTCAGTTTCAAGTAACCATGAAAGGTCTCAGAATTAATTCAGTGATGTTGAGAAAAGAGTACTGGAATCACACAAGTAGTACTATTCATTCATTGTAAGCCCTTATAGTGCAAAAAGTATATTTAGAAATACTTACTAAGAATGCAAAGTGTTACAGTGAATGCTGGTGACAAAACCTATCCATACAGCAAAACAGAGGCCAATAGGGGTTAATGGATAATGTGGCAAACTGGAAATTACACATTCTAAAGTCTAAACTCTGCAGACCCAAAGAGCCCACTATTGTCAAAGAATTAACACTATGGAAAATCTAATTTTTTGATAGTTCAGGAGTTGGTCATCATTCGATATTCTTTCTCTCTTTCTCTCATGTATGTATGTTTTAAAGCTCTCTGGTGACTATCATTTGTATAAAACATGTTTGCATTTCAATTAGGCAAAAGACCTTTATTTTACCTTTTTTTAGCCAAGGTTTATCAAATGTGCTACACAGCACAAGTCAGAGTTCTGAGAGCAAATAGCTCGCTGGGCTGAGAATAGCTGTGCAGAGTTTCTATACTGAGGTAAAACAAAGCTTGCACTAACCAAAATGATGACACAATAACATAGTACAAGCAGCATCTGACACACAGGAAAAAGAATCACAATGAAGATGGCTTACCAAACGAAAAACATAGATTCCTGAAGTCAATGTTGCAGTGAAAGCAGTAACCTCCTACTGAGCACATGGTCTTTCTCAGACAATGTCCCAATTGGCACAGTGTCCATCCTACTTCTGTCCTGAGCTCCCCATTAGCAAAGCCCTAAACTATCCAGAAAGCATGTCCAATTACTTGTCCAGACAAATCAAACCCAAGGTGGAGAGTAATATGAAGACATTAGGCAACAGATGGTGAGTGCTGTGTGAAGACAGGGAGCATGAGAGCCTAAAACCAGATTCTAGCTATATTGCACTTTGAACCTATCAGACACCCACTACTTCCCATTCTATGTGGGCTGTCTGCAACCAAATATAATCATTTTGCCAAAGTGAAACCAAAGAAAAATCAATGTATGACTTTATGTGCCACAATCTAACAGGCTGTTAAACAGCATGATCAAATTAAAGGTCCTGAAAATGGCATAATTAATGGCACTGTCTTGAAAAAAAAATAGTGCTAATGTAGAAGTTCATGAAATGTGTATGAACCGTATAACATATTCATGCCCTATTACCGAGAATTTCAAAGTGTCTCACTGCTCAAGATAATAGGCCTTGATTCAATTCAGTCTGATGTGGCATGAATTTCATGTGCTAATTAGTAAAGCATTTCTTAATGATTAAGGGGGAAAAATCAGATAACATTTGATTGGAAACCCAACTGTCAGAGATAAAACATGGCTACAACCGAGGTTAGAATGAATGCCATTCAATTTGAATTCAGGTGTCTTAATTATGATAATTAATGATTGTATTCACTCTATAAATGAATTCAACTAACATGATAAGCATATGGTAATTAAAGTGCTTTTTTAGAGTGGGAGATTTAAACAACTGGCATCAATAATTGTGTCCCATTTTGTTTTCAGATTTATAATGCAGTTTAGTCATCTATGAGTTTTATATGCTGTTACTACTTTAATAACATATTTCTTATAGAGTGGCTATTTGTTGACATTGGATTTCTGGCAAGAAAGTAAGTTACTTGCTTTCGGTTGAAGTAAACAATAGTGAACATTGCTCTGTAGCAGTGCTGTGGAAAAATTTTTATCTCCTTTAAAGAAAACATGGTATTGGATTTATCAGCCTCCCAAGTTAATAAAAAGATAAGTAACTGACCTAGTAGATATAGGTTAATGTGGGTAGCATTACATAAGAATGACTACATAAAATTTGATAGGTCATTTAAATTCTGAATATTCTGAGTGTAATCTAATCACAGGAAATGGGTTTGAAAGGTTCAAATTTTATTACAGGGTTGTTCAAAGTGACACATATTGATTCAGACTTCATCACCCTTTGCCCGGCTTTTGCAGTAGCCGTCCTGCTGCCATTATCTCCCAGTTCCATGCCTATTTATGCTACCCAATATTTTTCTCTTACTTGCTAGCTTGAAAACTATTATGATTCCCACTATCTAGTCAGTAAACTTGAACTTAATTAGCTGAAGTTAAAGACATCCATACATTGAAAAGATGCTGATATTCCTTTCTACTCTTACCTCCCACTTTTAGTTCATTTGTTCCTTGGGCTCCTGAAAATATTATTTGTTCTTTCTTAGGTTCCATTCCTCATAATGAAGTTTACAGCCTTCCTAAATAACCATAGAGATAACTGTCTTGAACAGACAGCTCTCTGGGAGTTTAGCTATCTATTTCTCATCTAAATGTAATAGAAAATACAGCCACTTATTTTTGTTCCCAAAAGATTATATAAGATGCTATAGTACAGGTACTCTCCGATGTCTACAATTTCTTTTAGATACTGAGCCAATGCTGTGAATTAATTAGTCTCAATAAGGGAGCTAGAAAGGGGTCTTTGAGAACTACATTGCTTCTCTTGCTGAGATACTTACTAGATTTAATCGAATACATTAACAAGAGTTAAGAAGAGCATAAGACTCATTTTGTACTGCTATAATGTGGCATTGAATAGTGGCCAAGCTCTCACCTTCTAATAGAGAGGAATTAATTGCTATGTGGGAGATGAGTAAGGAATGGAGGAAAACAGATGATGCCTCAAGGCCCCAAACAGATTGAATGGTAGAAGACAAGCAAGTCTATCTCATCCTCTTCATAAAAAGACTTTGCTGAGAGGACTTTCAATCTTAACTCTGGATGGTCCAAAAAGAATTGTAGAGAAATAGAAGAAACTAGTAAAGGAAACAGAGAGATGTAGAAATTGAGTTTAACAGCTGAATAAGCAGCCAATTATCAATTATAGAAATCATGACCTAAGTAGAAAATAGATTTCTCTTTGTTTTAAGCAACTGGTCTTGATATAATCCAAAGTAAAGAACAGAGAAAGTAAGGGACCAAGTTCAAGGATACTGTCTGTGATGAAAACATAATGAGGCATAAACATTTCATTGGCTATAAGGGTGAACTGTGGCAAATTGCTATCAACACATTTCCCTTTATATCTCATAGTAAATGTTTTCTATTATTAAGATGTTTTCATATAAAACACATGAGTCTGTTGCTTTAATTACATAGTCCTAAACTGTCACTAAACCATTCCTATGTACTTATGTTTACTCAATGCCTATTTATTTTAGTGTGTTTTACATGACTTCACTATAGTCCTGTTCAAGAGTATAACCATTCTGTCTGCATGGCTGAAAACAGATATGCTGTTTCTGGAGAGACTCTAAGCACAGAAAATCACACAACTTCCAACTCAAAAGTCTACACTGAGGCAATACTGATTGCTTTCCATGAACACTGGGAAGATTCTCATTGAAACCAGTGAGAAGGGTGTGGCTATAAGTCTTTTCTCCTAAATGTGGAAGCAAAATATGTTTTCATTTATCACTTGTCACTTCTGCTCTGATGCAATACAACTTAACCAAAGCAGTAACAAATTCTAGATTTGTGCCAAGGTGTGCGCTCTGTATATTTTATGATATGTATATTTACACACATAAATATTTACATGTAATATTTATATTAAAGTAGTCTACAATTCTTTAGTGGTCAAAGTTTTAACAGTAAATACACAACAGAAATCCTCCATCACATATATGTTGGAATATCTGTTTACTGTAACTGTGATTTAATTTTACTACCATCTTCAGAACCATGTAGCAAAGGTATTGCTCAGTCAGAAGCAAGAGGAAAGACATGTTTGTACTAAGAAGTACTATGGTCAGTACCTCATCTTTAAACCTATTCACATTATGCAGGGAAGGATGTACAGTTACAGACTATCTATGTCCATGACTACAGAAGCATTTAGCATTCCTGCCAAATAAACTCATTCCCAGAATTCTTCACTGAGTATCTTTCTCTCCTACTAAAGGACACATTCACAAATCACATGTTTTAGCTTTTAAATGATGATGTATCACTCAGGTCCTTTTTCTGAAAACACGAAGAAACGTGAAAATTAGAAAAGCAAAGTCCTAGAACAAAGAAATTCAACATTGTTTCCTTTTATTCCTGGGAAGCATCTTCTACCTACTGAGGTTCCTTTGTGAAGAGGAATGTGTGAGTTAGGAGCCAATAAATCGTCTTTTTCCCAACTCAGTGCCTTTGCCTTTGCCTAGAGAAATTCCCCTGATAGCTAAAGTCTCACTAAGTCATAAATTTAGCCTGTCCCCACACATATTCTTTTATATAAAACAAGAAAGACTGTTCTTGCTTGTATTTCAGTGCAGTCAAAATATAGTGTCAGGAAGCTATACTCTGTGTGTTTTTAACTTCCTCTCTTTTCCTGAATCCTGAAAAAAGCATGTTTTTAATTGTCAGTCTATCACAATAGCTATGCTAGGTCCTACTCTTTGAAAGGTCAGGCTTGCTTTGCATACTTCATTTCATCATTATTAGTGATGCCATCTTCTTTCTCCTCCTTAGATTACATAATGCAATAGATATCTTGGTCCATTTCTTGCCTGATTGAGAGAGAGAAAAAAGAGAGAGAGACTTTTAAGAAATGCTCTGGAGGCTCCCAGAAAGGAAATTATTGTCTTCATATTCATTTCCTAGAAATTTCTTTGCCAGCTTTAGATGCTTCTAGCAAGGCGACACACACAAGATTCAAATAACCTGGTTGATGGACTAGACTATAGCACAGCCCATTTGTGAGAAGAAAGATTTTCACTTCAATGGGTGAAAATACAATTTAAACATTTTTAAGCTGTGGTTTTTCAGTAAAATCAGTATCAAATGTGGTGTGCAGACATGCAGTTGAAATACTTGAATTGTTTTTGGTGAAGAGTTGTTTGAATGCCAAGCTTAAGGGAGATCACATTTTAACTCTCCTTGCAGTAAGGCTTGCAATACACACCCACTGCTGTATTCAGGAAAACAGCAAGCATCAGTCTTAGATAATGTTTAAAAAAAAATTAAAAAGAGACAAACCGAAGCAATGTTAAGCACAAACAGAGCTCATCTCATCTCTCCCTACACATAACTATGCAATTTTCGAATAATGATGTTCACTATGGTGTTAGAAGGAGCTGGCATGTAGTCATTATTGAAGGCATTATACAAACAATTGTGCATAAACTGTTTTATTCAATAAATAATCCCTTTAAAAATGCATGGAGTTGCTGATATTATGCCAAGGCATTAAAAAAAAAAGGAGAATAATGAACATTGCCCAGGCACTGAGAGCTTCAAGTTGGCATTAGTAACTGAGCCTGATATGGGTTTGAGGGAGAGACATGAACTTTTTTTTTTAGTGTCATATGAGATGATCACAAGGTTTTAAGATGAAACAATATGTGAGCATTCAGCTAAATGCTGAGGAGTTTATTCCAATTATGCACTCTAGAACTAAAAAAAAAAAAAAAAGTAGAGGATAAAATTAGTGAACTGCCGAGTCCCCTGTGAGACAAAATTGAACTAAAATTCCATGTGTAATCTGATCTTCATTAGTCTCAACTCTGACTTGCAGATCACAGTGACACCTGGAAATAGTGTCAATTCAGACATGGGGACTGTTAGTGTCTGAATATTATATCCTTTTCCCTGGTGACTGCTAAAAAGGCTATAAATTGCTTTCAGGAGGACTGGAAGTCATGCTAGCTAAATAAATATTTATCAATATATCAGGGCTCTTTCTCAAGGTGAACCAGCCTCTTACATCCAGGGATTCAGGATTTATAAACTGCCTGAACTTTGGGAATCAAATGGGGGATCAAGACACTGCCTTTGTTATAATTTACTTCACTTGGTCTAGCATTCTCCTGCATACACAGATCAACCAAGGGTTTAGTAGGATGCCCATCTGTGTGTCCTCTAGGGAGACAATGACAGAAAAGCCAATGTCATAGGACTCAGGAAGTCAAACTATAAGTATTTCAGCTCTGCTGTCCATTGAGGTAACTACACCCTTGCCTTCAGGTTCCACCACCAAGGAATAGAGTTATTGCGATTGCATTAAAAAATCCTAGTTTCATGGTTTCATGATAGCAATTTCCATTGTGTGTTTTCACCTACAGAGAATAATGGTCAAAGACAGTGGCATTAAGACTTGCCTCTAAAGTTTATCCCTGGCAATCACAAAGAGGTGAATGCTATGAGACTTCCTGCAGTAAATAAATGGCTCTACAGTGATAAAACCCCTTCCACCATTCTAGTTTACCAAAGCCTTTGTATCCTGTCTTTTGGTACACTGAAGCAGTTTTCAGCCATAATTACCACAGGCAATCTTTTGGTTAGTAAGTCACCTAAACAATCAAATTATTAGAACACTTTCTTACTCTTATTGGGTGCCTACCAAAGAGCTAATTCTAGTCCATAAATATGTTTCTTATACTATTTACTTATTTATTCTTCTGTCATTTATGACATCCTGATTTCAGTCCCCTCTCTCCTCTCCTTGAACTCCCATCCTCAATTTTCTCTGATACATTCTTTCCCTGTGTCTCTTTTAAAAAGGGCAGGCCTCTCTTGGGATATCAATCAAACACAGCAAAACAAGCTACAATTAGGCACATCGTCTCATCTCTCATATTAAGGCTAAAGGAGGCAACTCAGTAGTAGGAAAAGGGTCTCAAATGCAGGCAAAAGAGTCAGGCAAAAATGCACCCATTTTTATGAGTCCCACAAGAAGTCAAAGCTACACAACTGTCACCTGTGCAGAGCACCTAAATTAGACCCACAGAGGCTCCATGGTTGTCAGTTCAGTCTCTATGGCCCCTATAAGTCCTAGTTAGTTGATTCTAAGGATCATTTTCTTGTGGTATCCTTTAGCCCCTCTGGCTCCTACAATCCCTCCTCGTGCTCTTCTGCAGGATTTCCCAAACTCTGCCTAATGTCTGGCTGTTGGTTCCTGCATCTGCTCCCATTAGTTGCTGAATGAAACCTTTCCGATTATTATTATGATATGCTAGGCTAGAAGTACAGCAAAGTATCATTAGAAATAATTTCACTGACCGTTTTTCTAGTCATGTTTGCTTCTGTCATAGGTCTCTAGGCTATCTAGCCTCTGGTAACTGACCCTCCAAGAAGCGTCAGGCATAGGCTTTCTCTCATGGCATAGGTCTCATATTGGGCCAGTCATTGGTTAGGCAGTCTTACAAGTTTTGTGCCAATTTTACACTATCATATCTTGCAGGCAAGACAAATTATAGGCGGAAGGTTTATTGACTGGGTTGGTATTCCAGTCCCACCACTTGTCTAGTTATGGAAGATGGCCAGTTCAGTCTCAATGTACCCCATTTCTCAGAGTCTTCAATTGGGTCGCCCTCAGACTCCTGGGAGTTTCCATTGTTCTAGGCCTCTACCTTACCTTTGAGATGCCTCCCAATTCCAGTCATCTCTCTCAGCACTCTTTCCCTCATCCCAATCAAACCTGATCCTTCCTGTTCCAATCCCCATCTGTGTGTCAGATTACTATACTCTTATATTGCTATTCTACAACCCAAGTCATCATTTCAACACATTGTTCTGTACCACTGCATGAAAAGAAGTCTGTATATTTTCACAGAGATTTGATGTGTGTATTTGTTAATTAGAAAATTAATATAATAATTGTCCTTTCTTTTTGAATAGTAATTGTTCTTAATATTTTTTTCTATCATGTACATTCAAGACTAAAAGATTGACTGAGAATATTTTTATCTGATGGATCCAGTTTAACTCTTCATTTGCAGTGCCAAACATGGCTGTGAATATCTGTGAAACTAGCACATGGGAGACTGAGAAAGGAGGATTGTGTGTTTGAGACCATCCTGGGCTATATACTAAGTAAGTCCATGTCTAAAAACAAAAATCTGTATATATAAAGTTTAGGTGGCCTTATTAAGAATATATGTATAATTTCCTCACTTCTCTTTTCTTGGAATTGAATTACTATTTTAAGGTTTAAATTAATTCACAAAAGTAAAGAGTAGAAATAACCAACAAATGTGAAAATCTTGATGCCACTTTCACCTTTACTATCAATCATGTAAATACCAAGGAATAAATATAGACACCACTTTCCTTCAAATTATATACATGTACAGACAGAATAACTTAGACAGGTTAGCAAAGAGAGACCTGTCACACACATCACTAGTTGAAATATAACATAAATCAGAATTTCTAGGTGAAATGTGGCCTATTTGTCATCATTTTATGTTGAAAAGATTTCTGCAAGTATTAAATTTCATGACAATGTCTTCAAATCTATGAAAATGCCTCCAAATAAGTAAACAACAAAATAAGTAAAGCATGGTGTGGTAAGATTAGTACTAACTATATAGAATCCATTTTAGACTCTATACAGGACAACCACTAACTGTCTTCATAAACAAAATTAAGTTTGTTAGCTCAATAAAATTAAATATAGCAAAAATTTATAATAATATTAACTCAGAAGATAAAAAATATTAGCCTTTTTCATAAAAATATAGTGTTAACATTGATATCTTCAGGTTTGCATATAACAGTACTCCTGTGTTCAAGTGCTTCCCTACAGCAACAGCAGAGGGGAAAAAGGTGGCCCAAGATGAAGTGAGATGGAAACTTCAAGTTGGTTGCTATTACTAGCTGTGCAAATTTAGGCCTGTTTAATTATTTCTGGATTTTAGACTTAAAAACCAATATAAAGAGGTTATTTTTCTTCTCTGTATGTGTGCAATGTTATAAACTTTGATTAATTTTTATTAAGGAATCTTGGCATGCATTACAAGCATTTCCTTATGTTGTTGCTTTGCATATTCTTATGACAGATGATAATTATTAAAGATGTTATTGCAACTAAACATTCTTCTTGTTACATCTTAACCAAGAATATGTTAGCTCCTCATAGATAGATGAATAGGACATTATGGTCAAGGGCAACTACCTAGTTTTTAGAATTTGTCACACATATGCCATAAACAAATACTCAAAAAAAAAAAATCATTCTTTGGGAATATGAAGTAAAAAATCAGAACAGACATTTGTGATTCATGCACAAATAGGCAGTATTTAGGCATACAATAAAAAGAGATTATTATTCAATTGTTGTCTTCCTGGTATTTGTTGTAAAGCTTCAAATTTAGTAATATAAATCTGACAATGCTCTAAATTCAAGGATAGATGAATAGTTGATTAATTGCTCTTTCATTTCAGGCAAACATTAAAATTATATCCAAAAGTACTTTATCATACACATATTATTTGCTTAAGTAAAATAAAATTTCATATATGTGGCATAATTTCAAGTTCACAACACTTTTCATACATAAGGGATAATGAAAAAAAGAATATTAATGAATGACCAAAAAAATGGAAAAAGAAGAAATATTATTTTTAAAGATTTTACTTTAATGATATGTCATTAGTCCTTTTATTACAAACATTACAGTACTTAAGAATAAAGGACATGAAACAATTGCCCACCTTAAAATTCTGACCCTGAGAAAATCAGTTTCCCTAAGTTCCCATTTGTTATTCTATCAAGCAAGAACAAGACTTCTCTGTAGGATAGTGAGAATAACATATGCATCACTGTACACTAAGTGTTTGGCATGATGCCGACTTCATAATAAATGACAGCAAACACTATATACTTGTATTATATTAAAAGATAATTTCAACATAATTAGTTTCTCTGAACACCTTATGTTAACCATAGATGTTATGATAATAATTTCCACAAATTATCACATTATAGATTTATTTTTTCCTTCAGTTTCACTGGGATAGCAGAATGCTCACACTGATTTAAAAATACCATTTGTTAACAGGAAGTAATATAATGGGAAATTTTTGCCTTAAGGAATGCAGGGTGTCAATGTCTAAGATGACCTACCTTTCCTAATCTGAAATTTGTGCTGAAGTGACTCATGGCTCTGAATTGATGGTAAGCCAGAGTCTCATCATGTAGCCAAAGTGAAGCTTGTGCTCTGGATTATGCTTCTGTCTCTCAGATGAGGTGCAAAAGTAAACATACTGCAGCACTCAGTGTGTGTCTGTGTGTGTGTGTGCGTGTGTGCATGCGTGTGTGTGTGTGTGTGTGTGTGTGTGTGTGTGTACTGACTGAACCCAGAACTTTATGCTTTGCTAGACAGACACTCTATCACCACACTCTACCACCGAGTTTTATTCTCAGCAAACTTTCATTCATATTTTCATTTTGGTGTTAAGGATAGACCCTGAGGTTTCATGATTTTCAAGTATATATTCTACCACTGAGTTACATGTCCAGCTCTTTTCTTAACTAGGGAGTCTGATTTACTTGAGAATTCTTTCTGTAACTATCTAGTGATGGGAGATGTCATTCTGTATATATGTTTCTCATATTGGTTAATGAATAAAGCACTGTTGGTCAATAGGAAAGGAAGATAGGATGGACTAGGAGATGAGGAAAGAGGAAGAAAAAAAGGAGGAGTCAGCATGGAGAGAAGGGAGAGAACAGAACCACCGGGCCCTACTCTCTGGTAAGACCATATGGAAATACATAGAAATGGGTTAATAATTAAGACAGAGCTACCCGATAAGAAACAAGTGCCTGGCCAACAGCATTATATCAAATACAGAGTCTCAGTGTGTTATTTGGAGCTGGCACAGCGGCAGGACAAGACCAGCGGCAGGAGGAAAAATTTTACTCTTTACAATCTAGATTTAGCCATTTCAGCTCACAAATATTATGAACTCTTTATAAACAACTAGCCAAACCATAGCATTGCTTGTGAGGCTTATCAGCCACTCCAAGGTACTTTTAAAATTTCCTTTCTCTAGACCAATGGTTCTCAACCTTCCTAAGGCTGTGGCCCTTTAGTATAGCTCTTTGTGTTGTGGTGACCCCTAACCATAAAATTAGTTTCATGGCTACTTTATAACTGTAATTTAGCTATTATCATGAATGGTAATGTAAATATCTGTGTTTTCAGATGGTTTTAGGCAACCCCTGTGAAAGGGTTATTTGACAACCACCCCGACCCAATCTACAGGCTGATAAAACATAGCTGTATATAAATGCATTCAAGATATGACAAGCTGGACCAACACAGCAGAGATACCACTTGGAAGACTCACAGAAATGAGGACCATGTCTCCCGAGGCACTTACATGGCTGCTCATCTGTGCAGTCAGCTTTCCATTATAGTAGAAAATACCTGAGATGGTAAATTTATAGCTAGAAAAGGGTTATTTTGACTTGTTCTTTCAGAGGCTCTAATCTATAATCAAGCTATTTCTATCAAAGCCAGGAAGGAAAAGAAAGGAATAGGAAGGGATAAAATCCCACTGTTCCCTTCGATAGCAACATCCAGTGACTAGAAACTCTCCTATGGGGCCCCATTTCTTAGAGGTTGAATCATGCCCTGCTCTATAAAGCCTTGTTATCTTTTTTTTTTCTTTTTAATTAACCACCATATTGACTACTTCTGCTAAGATGACATCATGTATGTGTTCCAAAGCAGAGAGATATTTTCCAAGGCATGAAAACATCCTTTCTGCTTTGACAGGAGGTAATGCATTATCTGTCTATTTGTTAGTAAACCAATTTTGTTCTAGCTTCATCACAAATCATTCATCTTTGGTCTACGGAAGAGCAAAACCATATGAAATTTCCTCAGGAAAGAAAAATACAAAAAGTGCCAATATTAGAAGCAAAAGTTCTGGGACACTTCTCATGGATTTGCTAGCTCATGCATGTATTTATTTCAGCTATTCTGCCAATGCCAAATTCACAAAGCATTATGCTCAGTTATCAACAAAAGGGAATACAATAGACAAAATTAGGGAGCTTGATAGCTTATGTACTAATAGGTCTGAGCTGATTACTCTATCACTCTTCAATACCATTGTGGCAATATTTTGATAGCACCCTATAGTGTATATGTATAACACCAGAGAGAACTTAATTCACTTGAGTTTTTCTTTAAAAATTCTAAAACTAGAAGAGTTTTATAGTGGGAAAATCATTGAAATGTATTTTTATCACTGTGATCATATGACCACATGAATTCTTGGGGAGATCATTTGTGTGGAGAAAAGGACAATGGAATTTAGGAATAAGAGGGCTCTCTATACTAAAATTTGAGACTTTCAGGAAATTGTAATCCTTTTGGAGATTCTTATCAAGAATTTGTTCTGTTTTCCTGAGAAGGCACTAACCCCCAATATGGCTGTATGTTTTATATGGGACTATTAACTAATGATTTCATTTCTAACAATGTTTCTCTGTTTTAACATCATGACATCTCAGTTATCTTCTTTCCATTTATCTGTGTGTAATTAATACTATCTAAAACTGCACTTCATTAAATTGCTGTTCCTGGAGGGAGGTAGTATTAAGGTTTCAAATGAAGCTATAATAGATGATCTACAGCTCACTTCTGGCATATAGATACCTACGTACATATTACCATATTGCTTATCATGGGTACATATATATTACCATAATGTTTATCACAGGTAGTCAGTTTCTACATTAAAACATATTACACTCAGAATTTGATTAATGAATTATAATTATCCAGTGTGGAACATTTGCAATTATAGTATGCTTGTTTTGTGAGAACCTTGTTCAATCCTTAGTCCAAGGAACATGGAAGCACAAGTTCATTTTGAATGAAGAGTGCTACAGTAACCAACCCTTATGAGGATATTTTTCAAGAAGTGTGTCTGACTTACTTGAAGACAGAAAAACTTAGAAATGCATTAATAATCACAGCTTAGGAAAGTTATAACATTAAAATCAATTTCAAAGGACTGGAAACAGCACTCACATGGGGGAGCCTATCCAGGCAAACCGGCCTGCACAGAGTCTGCCAGTGCCCTGGTCCTGCCTCCACCCACAGAGTGAGCCCCCTTTTTGGTGTCCCGCTCAGAGCCTCCTGAGGACTGGGGCCTATGTGCAAAGGGGCCTGTCCCTGTGGAGTGGACTTCCCAAGTCTGCCAGCCTCCTGGTTTCACCTCCAAACACTGGAGGAGATAAACTTGTGCCTGTTTCTGGCACACCTTCAAGGCCACTTCACAGAGCCTCTTGATACCTGAGGCCTGAGAATGCATGGGAGAGCCCACTTAAGAGGTCCTGCCAGTCTAAAGTCTGCCATCATCCCTGTCCTGCCTCTGCCAAAGGAGACAGACAGCCCATCTTTCAATCACTATAGATAGTAAAACCAAGATATTCCATGAACAAAAAATAGATTTAAATAGTGCTTATAAACTAATCCAGCCCTACAAAAAGTTCTGGAAGGAAAGCTCCAAACCAAGGAAGTCAACTATACCCACAAAAACATAGACAATAGATAATTCAACTTTACCAAGAGTAAAAAGAAAAATAGGGGAAATCCAACATAATACCAACAACAACATATCGAAAACAAACAATAGTTAACAAACATGGTCATTAATATCCCTAAATATTAATGGTCTTAGCTTGCCTATAAAAAAACACAGGCTAACAGAATGGATACGAAGATAGCATCCGTCCTTCTGCTCCATACAAGAAACATACCTCAACTTCAAATACAGACTTCACCTCAGAGGAAAGGGTTTGTGAAATATTTTCCATTCAAATATACCCAATAAACAAGCAGGTAGAGTTATCCTAATATCTAACAAATTAGACTAAAATCAATCAAACAAGCTGAAGAATATCATTTCTTATTATCCCAGGAGAAATACATCAAGATGAAATCTCAATTCTGAACATTTATGCCCCAAATATAGAAGCAAACACATTCACAAAAGAAACATTACTAAAACTCAAATCACACATAAAACCTCACATACCTATAATGGGCCATTTCAACACCGGACTCTCAATACTAGACAGGTCCACCAGACAGAATGTTAACAAAAAAACAAAGGACCTAACAGAAGTTATGACCAAATTTGGGTTTAGCACATTTATAAAACATTCCATCCAAACACAAAAGAATATACCTTCTTCTCAGCACCACATGAACCTTCTCTGAAGTTGACCACATATGCAGCAAACCTCAATAGGTACAAAAAAAAAATTGGAATAACACCCTGTATATATAATCAAAGACTTTCTACAATTCAATGAGAATGAAGAAAATATATACCCAAACTTATGAGACAATTTGAAAGCAGTAATAAGAGGAGAGTTCTTGCCACTAAGTGCCCACATGAAGAAACTGGAGACCAGTCACATTAGAGAATTAACAACACAACTGAGAACTCTAGAACAAAAACAAAAACAAAAACAAAACAAAAAACAAAAAAAAAAAAAAAAAAAAAAAACAAAAAAAAAGCAAACTCACCCCGGAGGAGTAGATGCCAAGAAATAATCAAATTGAGGGCTGAAATTAATAAAGTAAAAACTAGGAAAACAATACAAATAATCAATGTAACAAAGAGTTGGTTCTTTGAGAAAATAAACAAGATAGATAAACCTTTATCTAAACTACTAAAAAGCAGAGAGAAAACATAAATTAACAAAATCAGAAATGAAAAGGGGGGCATAAGAACAGACGCTGAGGAAATCCAGAAAACATTCAGGTCATACTCTGCAAACCTCCACACCACAAAATTCGAAAGGTCAATGGAAATGGACAATTTTCTGGATAGATATAACTTACCAAAATTAAGTCAACAACAGATAAGCAATTTAAATAGACCAATAACCCCTAATGACATAGAAGCCAATCAAAGAAAGCCCAGAGCCAGGTAGTATCAGTGCAAAATTCCACCAGAAATTCAAAGAACAACTAATACCATACTACTCAAAGAGGTCCACACAATAGAAGCCAAGATTCATTGACAAACTCTTTTTATGAAGCTAAAATTACCTTAGTATCAAGGCCACAGAAAGACACAACTAAGAAAATGAACTACAGACCAATATCCATCATGAACATTGATCCAAAAATACTCAATGAAATTTTATAGGCAAATGAAATGCAAGAATAAACACATAAGAGAAATCATCCACCATGAACAAGTAGGCTTTATCCCTCGGATCAATGTAATCCACCATATAAACAAACTGAAAAAGTAAAACCACGTGATGATCTCACTAGATGATGAAGAAGCCTTTGACAAAATCCAACAATGCTTCATGATAAAGGTCTTAGAAAGATCAGGGATTACAGGATCATACATAAACATAATAAAAGCAATATACATCAAACCAACAGCCAACATCAAACTAAATGGACAGAAACTCAATTGGATTCCTCTAAACTCAGGAACAAGACAAGGCTGTCAATTCTCTCAATATCTCTTCAATATTGTACTTGAAGTAATAGTTAGAGCAATAAGAAAACAAAAGAACAAGTGGACACAAATTGGAAAGGAAGAAGTCAAACTTCTAATATTTGCAGATGATATGATAGTTTACATAAGTGACCTGAAAAACTCAACTAGGGAACTCCTGCAGATGATAAACACCATCAGCAAAGTGGCAGGATATAAGATTAACTCAAAAAAAAAAAAAATCAGTAGCCCTACTGTATACGGATGATTATAGAACTGAAAAAGAAATCAGAAATCAGACAAACATCACCTTTTAGAACAACAAACAATGTAAAATATCTTGGGGTAACACTAACTAAACAAGTGAAAGACCTATATAGTAGGAACTTTGAGTCCTTAAGAAAGAAATTCAATAAGATACCAGAATGAAAGATTTCCCATGCTCTTGGATAGATAGAATTAACATAGTAAAAATGGTGATCTTGCCAAAAGAAATCTAAAGATTCAATGCAATCTCCATCAAAATTCAAGCCCAATTCTTCACAGACCTTGAAAGAACAATCTTCAACTTTGTATAGAAAAACAAAAAGACCCAGGATAGCCAAAACAACCTTGTACAATAATGAAACTAGTAAGGAGTAGGTTTTTCCGCCCACCCCTGGACTTGTCCCCCCCCCCCATCATGCCAGCCCCAAATAATGCGGAGATGCTGTATTTCATATAATGCTGTTGGCCAGTTACTTGTTTCTTATCGGCTAGCTCTGTCGTAATTATTAACCCATTTCTGTTAATCTATGTATCTCCACGTGGTCTCATCTTACCGGAGAGCTGGCTGGCATCCTGCTCTCTCCAGACTCTCCATCTTACCTCCTCCTTCCTACTACTTTTTCCTCCTTGTCTCCTAGTCCTGACTATCTTGCTTTCCTATTGGCCAACAGTGCTTTATTCATTAACCAGTATGAGAAACATATTTACAGACATCTCCCATCATCTCCTCTTTTTTGTCTAAAATAAAAAGAAGGGTTTTAACCTTAACATAGCAAAATATACAACACAACAGTTATCAAATAAGAATCACAGTTAATAATATTTAGTCCATTAACATTTAGCAAGATTTGGAGAAAATATTCCATCATCTATCCTATCTTTGTGAATCTGAAGTCCTATATGTAACTTATCTTTAATCCTAACTAAGGAAAACTATAACCATTACTATATGTCTTCAACTCCTTCAAAGACCACAGAAGACTAAGATTTAAACTCCAGAAATGACAGAGACAACTCACTGCCTGGTCAGTCACCTGAAGTTCTTCTATAATTTTCCATCTTCAGCCCATGGGCCATAGTGTGTCTGGCAGACTCTTCAGCAAAATTTTAAACTGTCTTCTTGTATTGGCAGTTTGTCCGTCACTTTTCTCTGTTTCCTGCAGACTGTTTGGCAGATTCTTCCATGAAGCAGGAACTCTGTAGCAATGTCCATCTTGAATCAGCAGTCACTTTTCTGTGGGTCCTGCATGTCCCATTTATACAGCATAAAGTCAAACAGTCCAAACAAGAGCAGTATCTTGTCCAAATGTCTAGTCTTGTCATATTGGAAGTAAATGCCATAACGAGTTTCTTCAATGACCATCTTCTTTTTGATGCAGGTGGTGTTGCCAGGAGCAGTTATATCTCACTCTCAAGAAAAACCCTAAACCATTTTAAATGCCATATTCTTTACATCTTTGAAAGGTTTGAAGAATGCCTGTTCATCTAGAAAACCTAACTCATCTAACTATAAGTTTTGACTATAATAGGTAAAACCTAACTTAAGTTTTGACTATTATAGGTAACTATCTATAATCTGTACTAAATTATACATTACATTTCTAAATTAGCTATGCAAACAAAATACCTAAACAAAAGAAGAAATATACACATCACAAAATTGACCTTAAATTGTATCAATAAATGAAAATCCATTCCAAAACAAAGTATTCATATCTATATAATAATCCCCTTTTTACCTTTAAAAAGATTGGTTGTGGTCATTAACCATTTATAACCAACCCCATTTAAATGAAAACAAACATTTATAAACACTATTTGGGAATTTGAGGGTTGTTCTTTCCAAACAGCTTCCTGCTGGTAGGGGGCGCTGTCATTGGGATCCTAAGAAGACACAGAAATCCTGGCTGTAGTCTGAAAGGCCTCCTTGTTCAAGCTGTTTTGAATGTTGGAACACCAGGAATGCTGTTTCAGGGGGTCTGGCTTGATAAAACCATGTTAGTCTGCAAGGAATCCACAGCTTTTCATTTGCTGTGGAAACAAAAATAGAAATCCTTTTTCCTAGTAACTTGTTCTTGAACTTAAATTTTGGAGTTAAAGCATTTTTAAAATATATAAATTGGATTGATCCAGCAGCATTTGTTTTAGCAGTTGTTATTTCCTCAGCAGTCAAACAATACAAAGACTATATAATATCATACAGTATGCAGATTCTCTCCATCTTTATGTGGCTTTTTTATTACTCTGTTTCTGTCCTATTTTTCGAGACAGGGTTTCTCTGTGTAACTCTTATCTGTCCTGAAACTCACTCTGAATACCAGGTTTACTTGGAAATCACAGAGTTCTGCTTGCCTCTGTCAACCAAGTGCTGGGATTAAAGGCCTGTGCCACCACACCCAGCTCCTCCCTGTATTTTTAAAACCATTTTATTTCTTTTCTCTCCCAAGCCTACATATTTTTTATAACACACTGTAAACCTTTAGTTTTTTTTTTGTTGTTGTTGTTGTTTTGTTTTGTTTTTATGTTAATCTGTCTTTACTGTAAATCTTTATCTTTTTCTGGCCACCAGTCTTTTATCTGGTAAACAACAACATTGCTAAAATGAAAGTCATAGTTCTTTCTGCCAGGGTTTATCAAAGATGGCAGCAGGTATTTTTACCGCCAGTAGTGAGAGCTGTGCTCACAGCCTTGGTTTCTGCTGCCATCCAGCAGCATGCTGCCAGCTTGGAGATGTGGTTACTGCCATTGCCAGCTCACATACATACCAATAAATTGTTACCAGTGCTTCTTAAAAGCCATGGGGATTTTTGCCACTAATGCTGAGTCAGGAAACCTCCCTTAAAGGAGCCGCGCAAATATCTGATGTCTCTCACAAAGCAGAGTCGAACCGAGAAAAATGCTGCTACCAAGAAACCTTGCCTGTCTCTGTTCTTTTGTTTATAAAACCCTTTTTTAAGCTTTTGTTAAATTTTAAGTGGAAGTTCTTATTAGCCACATGAGCACCATATGTAAGGAGTAGGTTTTTCTGCCTGCCCCTGGTCTTGTCCCTCCACCACACCAGCCCCAAATAATGCACAGAGATGCTGTATTTCATATAATGCAGTTTGCCAGTTACTTGTTTCTTATCGGCTAACTCTGTCGTAATTATTAACCCATTTCTGTTAATCTATGTATTTCCACGTGGTCTCATCTTACCAGAGAGCTGGCTGGCATCCTGCTCTCTCCAGACTCCCCATCTTGACTCCTCCTTCCTACTTCTTTTTTCCTCCTTGTCTGCTAGTCCCAACTATCTTGCTTTCCTATTGGCCAACAGTGCTTTATTCATTAACCAGTATGAGAAACATATTTACAGAATGACATCTCCCATCAGAAACTTATGGAGGCATTATTATCCCTGACTTCAAGCTCTATTATAGAGTTATACTCCTGAAAACAGCTTTGTAATGACATGACAATAGACAGGAAGATGAATGGAATCAAACTGAAGACAATGATATTAACCCACATACCTACGAACACCTGATTTTTGACAAAGAAGCTAAAATTATACAATGAAAAAAAGAAAGCAACTTCAACAAACGTTGTTGGCATAAATGGATGCTGACTTGTAGAAGACTGCAAATAGATCCATATCTATCATCATGTACAAAACTTAGGGCCCATGGATCAAAGACCTCAACATAAATCTAGTCTCACTGAACCTCTTAGACGAGAAAGTGGGAGGTACCCTTGAATGAATTGGTACAGGAGATCATTTCCTGAACATAACACTAGTAGCACAGACACTGGAATCAACAATTAATAAATGGGACCTCCTGAAATTGCAAAGCTTCTGTAAGGCAAAGGACACAGTCAACAAGACAAAATGGCATCCCACAGAAACCACAGAATGGAAAAGAAATATTCAAACCCCACATATGACAGAGAGCTGATTTCCAAAATATACAAAGAACTATAAAAGCTAGTTACCAAAACACCAAATAAATTAAAAAGTGAGGTACAGAACTAAATAGAGAATTCTGAAAAGAGGAATCTAAAATGTCTGAAAGACACTTAAGAAAATGCTCAACATCCTTAGCCATCAGGAAATGCCAATCTGAACAAATCTGAGATTCTGCCTTACTTCTGTCAGAATGGCTAAAATCAAAAACACCAAAGACAGTTTATGTTTCAGAGGATATGGAGATAGGGGAACATTCCTCCACTGGTGGTGGGAATGCAAATTCGTACAGCAACTTTGGAAATCATTATGGTGGTTCCTCAGGAACATGGGAATCAGTCTATCTAAAATTACAGTAATTCAACTCTTAGACATATACGAAAATATGCACATTCATACAAAAAGGACATCTGTTAAACTATGTTCATAGCAGCATTATTTGTAATAAAACAACTTGGAAGCAAACTAAATGCCCCTGAACCTATGAATAGATGGAGAAAATGTGGTATATTTACACAATGAGGTACTACTCAGTAGGAAAAAACAAAACCAAAACAAAAAACAATGGAATCTTGAAATTCACAGGCAAATGTATAGAACCAGAAGATACCATGCTGAGTGAGATAACCCAATCACACAAAAAAACAAACATGGTATGTACTCACTCATATATGGTTTTTAGACATAAAGCAAGGGATTACCAGCCTACAGTCTACACTGCCAGAGAAGTTATGAAACAAGGAGGATCCTAAGACACATACATAGTCCCCTGGAGAAGGGGAAAGGGACCAATATCTCCCAAGCAAATAGGGAGCATGGGGGGAGGGGAGAGGGAGTTAGGAAGAAGAGGAGGGGGAGGTAGGAATGATGGAGAGAGAAGATTTAGTCAGGGAAAGAAAGAAGGGTGTAAGAAAAGAGATACCATAATAGAGGGAGCCATTATAGATTTTAAGAAAAATCTGGCACTAGGATAATGTCCAGAGATACAAGGATGATCTCAACTAACAATCTAAGCAATAGTGAAGAGGCTACTTTAAAGGCCCTTCCCTAACTACATTATATACCATCCTAGTGCCTTCTTCTAGTAACTGAGAGAAGCAGAAGGAGATAACTCATCTCAATACTGAGCTGCACTCTTAGAATCCAGCTGCAGAGCAGGAGGGGTGATGATCAAAGGGGTCAAGACCAGGCCCGTGAAACCCATAGAACCTGCTGAGCTGAACAAGGGGAAGTTTGTGGACTCCAGGCTGATAGCTAGTAAACCAGCATAGTACCTACCCAGATTCCCTGAATGTGGTGTTAGCTGGGAGGACTGAGCAGGCTATGGGGCCTCTGGTAATGGATCAGTATTTATCCCTAGTATACAAATGGACTTTGGAAGCCCATTCCAAATAGAAGAATATTCCTTCAGCCTAGACACATGGGGGTGGGCTTAGGCCCTGCTAAAAATGATAAGACAATCTTTGAAGACTTACCCACCCTGGGAGCAGATAGCAGATGGAATGGTGTTGGTGGGGGGAAGAGGAGAGGACGTGAGGGTGTGGGAACTGGGACTGGAATGTAAAACAAGCTTGTTTCAAATTTAAATAAGAAATTTATTTAAAAAATAAAATAAAATCAATTTCATCTACATGATAAAATGCTTTAAGAGTCTGTGATTTTTTTCTTAAAAAATTTGATCCATATACTATTCTAAAGTAAGTAATTCAAATTTTAATTGTAGAGTTTTTCATTCAAAGAATGTCGATAAACCTAAAATTTAATCTTTGCTTTATGGATTAGAAATGGAAATGTCTTCATTTGTTTTCTTTCTTTCTTTCCTTTCTTTTGTTCTTTTGTTTGTTTGTTTGTCTTATGTTTGCTTGAAAAATCATCTTTAAAAAGTATTTTACATTCCTACATTAGTGTATTTATTTGTTATTTTAATGTAAAACTGAATCAACATAATTTTTCCAGGCTATAGTAAGATTAAAATCACAACATATGGACCTGAAATGACTTGTTAGCCTAACATTTCTGTCAAAGGCTAGCCTCACATTCACACACTCTGTGTTGTGAATGCTTTCCATGGGTAGAAATTCTCTGAATATTTTTTGGTTAGTATTTTACACAAAAATTAATAGATGTACTTCTGTGTTTTCTATTTGTTTCTTCTTGCATAAATAAGCATGATTATTTACTTCATCTTTAAAATGAAATGTAATGCTCACTCAGGGATATTTTTCTTTATACTTCATGATATTAAGCTATTATTTTCATTTAGAGTATCTTATTGAAACGTTCTATAGACTATAATCTAAAGATTTTTATTAAACTTTTTGTGAATTACATATTATCTCCAATAATTTATATATTTACAATAATTACCTTCCATAAACAGAAATATTTTCTGCTTAATAAAATATGCCATTTCCCAGTAAATCTTATTTTAAAAATGTCTTCATGTATATTCTTTTAACTTTTTCTTTAGGAAATTCTATATTTATTGTGATTAGGAGAAAAACTTGAACTTTTTATAATTATTTGTTGCTAGTGCGTAAGAATGTTCTTAATAGTCTTTTGGTGAGCATAAAAAATTAGCAATATTTTCCTCATTAGTTCCAATAGAAATAGGATGGCCAAATTACATGGATTAACACAAATAATGCTTACTTTCTGGATCTCTTATAGATTTTTATTCTTCATATCCACAAGTTGTGTTATAGTTTTTATAACAGAGCAATACAATGTCAACATATACTTAAAGGTTACCTTAGTATTTGTTGGGGATAGAAATTAGGGAGAACTGTCAACCATGCATAATTCTGTGTTATTTGTTGTAGTTGTTGATGTTTAAGACTGTATCTACACACCCAAGCACACATTCAGATTATTAAAGTTTTAAAAGGTAACTTCATTAAACTTTGGCTTGAACTAAGCATGATACATCAAGTAGATGTAAGAATAAGTTCCTCCTCCAGCAAAAGAGGCTGGGCAAGCTAACCAGGTGCCAGGGACAGGTCCTGATCTCACTGGCAGGAGCCTTACAAACAGAGTAAGCTACACAGCTATCACACACTGAGGGCTTAGGTCAGGACCATGCAGGTTCCTTCCCTAACTGTTAGTTGGTGGAGGATGTCCTTCTATATTCTGTGAATACATGTTTCTCTTACTAGTTGATGAGTACAGCTGTTTCAATCAATGAAAAGGCAGGATGTAGTGAGGCAGGAAGTATAGACGGGGTTTGCAGACTAGGAGAATGCTGGGAAGAGAAACACAGAGAGTGAGTCACTAGAGAGACACCATGTAGATACCAGGAAGATAGGATGTCTGGGCATTATCCTGTAAGCCAGACCATGTGGAGATACATAGATTAATATATATGACTTAATAATAGAAATGTGCCAATAAGAAGCCTGAGCTATAGGCCAAACAGTTTATAATTAATATAAACCTCTGTGTTCTTATTTAGGACTAAATGGCTGTGAGACCAGGAAGGACAGAAATTTTCATCTAGTTAGTCCAGAGTCCATGTGCTCCCATGAGCTCAGGTTAATTGTCTGTGTGGGGTCTACCAGCATGACCTTGACACCTTCTTCCCTGATCATATAATCTCTCCTCTCCTTCAGCAAGGCTCCCTGAGCTTGGATTTCTGCATCTGCTTTTATCAGTTACTGGAGAAAGTATCTCTGATGATGATTAGAAAAGTCACCAATCTGATTACAGTAAATGATTAGTTCAGGCACCCTCTCCACTATTGCTAGGAATCTTAGTTGGGTCATCTTTGTGGACTCCTGTGGATTTCTCTTTCTGAAATGAAACAGAGATTGAGTGAATGGGGATTCAGGTAGATGGGGGTTTTGGGGGGAGAGAATGAGAAAAAGAGGAAAGAGGCAAAACTGTGGTCTGATGGGAGATGTCATTATGTATATATGTTTTTCATACTAGAAACCATACTCGTTACAGTGGTCAGTATGCAAATTAAATGGAAAATGTTAATTAAATAAAACTAAATTAAAAAACTGTCTATGTGGCATAACCATATGATTTTGATGAATTACATATGTCTGGTCTTTAATTTTCTTTACTTATCCCAGTCTTATAAAGTCTATAATAAAGTCATTTATAATATTTGTATTTAATTTTCTTAATATTCAATAGTATATTCTTGCCATCAGATTCTGACTGATAACCAAGAGTGGCAATCATAACATGTATTGTTTCAGCATTTCTGGGGTTCCCTCATCCTATAACTCTAGGAAGTTACACCATATCTGGAAATTTTGTTTGCTAATCTATGACTTCTAAGAAGATCAATGCCTCTCAAGATAGGGTAACTTTATAGAGTGTTTTCATATTTGTATACATACACTTACACTCACACACACACACACACACACACACACACACAAACATACATACACACACACACACACACACACACACACACACACTGAACCCCAAATTTAAAGGTAGAATCCACACATATAGAGAATAAGTGGCATTTGCTTCTCTGACTCTGAGTTACCCCATTTGGCACAATTTTTTTCAGGTCCATCCATTTACCTACAAATTTCTTAATTTCACTTTTCTTTATAGCTGAAAAAATTTTCTGTTGTGTATATGTACCACATTTTCATTACCCACTTATGAGTTGAAAATCATCTTAGTCGTTTGTACTTTCTGGCTATTATGAATACAGTGACAAAGAACATAGCTGCACAAATCTATGTACAACAGTATATTGAGTCTTGAGGGTATAAGTTAGTGTGTGGCATATCTGGGTCACATGGTGGATCTGTTTTTAGATTTTTGAGATTTCTTTACACTTCTCTCCATTACGTCTATACCCATTTATAATCCTAATAGTGGATAAGGGCTGTGCTTTCTCCACATCCTCAACTGGATTTGTTGTCATTTTTCTTCATGACCTTAGCCATTCTGGTTGGGATAAGATAAAATCTCAAAGCAGTTTTATCTCAAAGTGTTTCTCAACCCTTGAACTGTCACCACTTTTGGGGGTCATATATAATATATCCTCATATCAGATAGTTACATTTCATTTCATAGCAGTAGCAAAGTTACAGTAATAAACTACAATGAAATAATTTATGGTTAGTGATTACCACAACATGAGAAACTGTATTAAAGAATCCCAGCATTAGGAGGGTTGAGAACCACTGTCCTAAAGGATCCACTCTACTATCCCTACTAGAAATTTCAGTTCTACCATTATATATCATTAAAGTCTTTCATTCATTTTGAATTGATCTTTATGCAGGGTAAAAAATAAGGATCAAGTTTCATTATTCTATGTGTAGGTATCTCATTTTTCTATCAATCTTTGCTGATGATACAAAATCAAGGTGGCCTAGAAGTTTTCTCTCTGATGGCAACTTTCATACAGCTGGAAGTTGTTACACAGCCTCCTAGATATGACATTTCTGACAAGCTATTTCCACCAGTGAAGTTTCATAATTGTTTACATGGTAACCAACAACTTTCTGATTGGAATTTAGGCTTGTTCCACAGATGGGAATTCATGTCTGGTACAAAAAAATCCTGAACATTGGTTCGAGATGGCATAGCTCTAGAAGAGAATCTTATACTATTACATATTCTGCTAAATGAACATAGTATCAAAAATGTCTTATAATTACTTAGCTTTACACTCATACATTGTTGCATCTCTCAGCCTTCCTCAGAGAAGTTTTGTTTTTGCAGAAGACAGTAGTTAACGATAAGACTAACAGGGGGTCGAAGTTCAGAGAATAAGTTATTGTAGAATGGTCATCATTAAATGTAACATTCATACTGCACACCCCAGTAAGGAGTCAGGGATCATCATGGAAGAGGGCATAGAAAGACTGTAAAAGCAATACTTAGAAAGAATTGCTATAAAATGTCTTCTGGACATAATATGGGTGTTTCACTCATGAACCCATATGAGCTATAGGTATAATGTACCCAAATAAGACTTGCATGAAATCAAACCTGTCAGCACTCTAGCATGGAAAAAGAAAAGGGAAGACTCATGAGGACTCTTACGCACAGAGGAACTGTTGGTAACTGATGGTTTCTGGGGAGAGATATTTTTCTTCAGTAGTGTGGCCTCTTGTAGATTGGCAATATTCTTGTGCATACATCTAAACACTTTGCATATATGGGAAACACTAATTTGACTTGGTGGGTTAAAGTGAAAAAAAAAGAGTAAGAAGTTGGAAGGGAGACTTGGGGAGGCTTTTGGGGGATTTGGGGAATAGACATAACTAAAATGCAACATACATACATACATACATACATACATACATACATATATATATCAAGATACAATAAGACAAGGCAAAAGCCCTCATACTGAGGTTGGACAAGCAACTCAGTAGGAGAAAAAGAGTCCCAAAATCTGGCAAAATAATATTAATTTTTAATCTAATGTTAGAAATAATGAATACACATATATAGTAATATGTTGAAACAGCAACATTTTGAAGCATTTGAAACATTTTTTTGTATTTCATTAATACCTTGCCCTGCATTATCAATTTAGTTATTCTCTTCAATGATAGAAAATTTAAACTGACCCTGTAACGAGTACCGTTTTTTCGCCTGCTGCCCGGTCTTGTCCTGCTACCACGCCACCAGCCCCAAATAACACACAGAGACTCTGTATTTGATACAATACTGTTGGCCCGGTTACTTGTTACTTATCAGCTAGCTCTGCCTTTAATTATTAACCCATTTCTATGTATCTTCACATGGCCTTCTCTTACCGGGAGGCGGCTGGCGTCCAGCTCTCTCCAGACTCTCCATCTTGACTCCTCCTTACTACTTCCTATTTCCTCCTTGTCTCCTAGTCCCTCCTATCTTCCTTTCCTATTGGCCAACAGTGCTTTATTATTAACCAGTATGAGAAACATATACAGAATGACATCTCCCATCATCTCCTCTTTTCTGTCTAAATAAAAAGAAGGGTTTTAGAAACAAAAGAACAGAGACAAGCAAGGTTTCTTGGTAGCAGCATTTTTCTCGGTTGGACTCTGACTTGCTAGAGACAAGCAGATATTCACGCGGCTCCTTTAAGGGAAGATTCCTGACTCAGCATAATCGGCAAAAAACTACACAGCTTTTAAATAACTCTGCTAACAATTTATTGGTGTGTATGAGAGATGGCAATGGCAGTGACCACATCTCCAAGCAGGCAGCATGCTTTCTGGGTGGCAGCGCAGACCAAGGCGGTGAGCACAGCTTTCCGTGCTGGCGGTAAAAGTACCCGCCACCATCTTTGGTAAACCGAGGCTGATACAGCTATGACTTTCATTTTAGCAATGTTGTTTACCAGATAAAGGACTTGTGGCCAGACGAAGATAAAGATTTACAGTAAAGACAGATTCATATTAAGAAAAACCTCTAAAGGTTTACAGTGTGTTTAAAAAAAAAAAATACATAGGCTTGGGAGAGAAAAATAAAATGGTTTTTAAGAGACAAAGAGGAACTGGGTGTGGTGGCACACACCTTTAATCCCAGCACTTGGGAGACAGAGGCAAACAGATCTCTGTGATTTCAAAGTAAACCTGGTATGCAGAGTGAATTCCAGGACAGATAAGAGTTACACAGAGAAACTCTGTCTCAAAAAATAAAAAGTAAAAGAAACAGAGTAATAATAAAGCCACATAAAGATGAAAAGCTCAGAGAAAATCTGGTTACTGTATGGCATTATATTGTCTTTATATCATTTGACTGCTGAGGAAACAACAACTGTTGAAGGAAATACTGCTGGATTAATTCAATATATATATTTTAAAAATGCTTTGACTCAAAAATTTAAGTTCAAGGACAAGTTACTGGGGAAAAGGATTTCTATTTTTGTTTCTACAGAAAATAAAAAGCTGTGGATTCCTTCCAGACTAATGTGGTTTGATCAAGCCAGGCCCCCTGAAACAGAGTTCCTGGCGATCCAACATTCAAAACAGCTTGGACAAAGCAGCCTTGCAGACTACAGCCAAGATTCCCATGACAGCGCCCCCTATCAGCAAAAAGTAGTTTGGAAAAAACGACGCCCAAATTCCCAAATATTGTTTATAAATGTTTGTTTTCATTTAAATGGACTTGGTTATAAATGGGTAATGATCACAGCCAATTATTTTTAAAGGTAAAAAGGGAATTATGGTATTGATATGATTACTTTGTTTTGGAATGGATTTTCATTTATTGATACAATTTAAGGTCAATTTTGTGATGTATATATTTCTCCTTTTGTTTAGGTATTGTGTTTATATAGTTCATTCAGAAAAATATTGTATAATGTAGTACAGATTATAGATAATTACCTATGATAGTCAAAACTTAGAGTTAAGTTAGTTAGGTTTTCAAGATACACAGAGATGTATTTGAGATAAATAGGCATTCTTCAAACCTTTCAAAAACCTACAGAATATGGCATTTAAAGTGGTTTAGGGTTTTACTTGACAATGAGACATAAATGCTCCTGGCAACACCACCTGCGTCAGAAAGGAAGATGGACATTAAAAAAACACGTTATGGAGTTTACTTCCAATATGGCAAGACTAGCCATTTGGACAAGATACTGCTCTTGTCTGGACTGTTAGGATTAAAGATAAGTTACTTAGACTTTAGACACACAAAGATAGAATAGATTATGGAATATTTTCTTCAAATCTTGCTAAATGTTAATGGACTAAATACTGTTAAGTGTGATTCTTACTTGTTAACTGTTGTATAATATATTTTGCTATGTTAAGGTTAAAACCCTTCTTTTTATTTAAACAGAAAAGAGGAGATGATGGGAGATGCCATTATGTATATACATTTCTCATACTGGTTAATAATAAAGCACTGTTGGCCAATAGGAAAGGAAGATAGGAGGGACTAGGAGACAAGGAGGAAATAGGAAGGAGGAAGGAGGAGTCAAGATGGAGAGTCTGAAGAAAGCAGTATGCCGCCGGCTCCCCGGTAAGAGAAATACATAGATTAACACAAATGGGTTAATAACTAAGGCAGAGCTAGCCAATAAGAAACTGGTACCTGGCCAATAACATTGTATCAAATACAGAGTTTCTGTGTGTTATTTGGGGCTGGCGCAGTGGCAGGACAAGACCGGGCGGCGGCAGGCAGAAAAACCGTACTGGTTACAAATGGCGCCCACGTGGCTAGTAACAACTTCCACTTATTGGCTAGCTCTGCCTTGTCTCCTAGTCCCTCCTATCTTCCTTTCCTATTGGCCAACAGTGCTTTATTATTAACCAGTATGAGAAATGTATATACATAATGGCATCTCCCATCATGACCCAATCAATGTAATTTAGGAAGAGAAATATGAACTGAGAAAATGTCCCCATGAGATTGGCCAGTGAGCAAGCTTTGCTACATTTTCAAAATTTATGATTGGTGTCACTGTGTCACTATAGTGGTGCCACTCCTGGGCTGGTGGTCCTGAGAGCTATAAGGAACCAGGCTTAGCAAGTCATGAGGAACAAGCCAGTAAGCAACTTTTCTATCTCCAGAATCCTACCTTGAGTTCCTGCCCTGATTTCAATGAATGATGGACTATAAGCTGTAAACTATAAACTGGAAGAAACCCTTCCCTTTCCAAGTTGCTTTTGGTCATGGTGCTTTATCACAATGACTTAAATCCTAGCTAAAACATCATCCAAAATAACAACCAGCCACATATAAGCCTAATGTTTAGAACAGATATTTTTACAACTGACATTATCAAATTTCTTATAGCCATTAAGCTTGGTACCTTCTCCCAGTCTTGTATAATTTACATAGTTTCTAATAAGGTTTTTTAAATCACCATCTGCCTTATTGATTATATTATAATGAAGATGAAGTGTCTGTTACACACTTGATGTGTCATTTAAGAACGTTTCAGTAGGTCTCTGTTTGGGAAATTTATCACATATTTTGAATGATTACAGTTACAGGTCTAGAGAGCACACTGGATCTTTGTTTTACCTAATGAATTCATCTCCAGAAAATGTTCTTGTCTCTATATTGGATAATCCTATTCACTGACATTTTCCTTTCTCTGAAGGAATTCAAGCATATTCACTGCTGAGATATATGTTACCAAATGACCTTGACCTTTTTTTCTTATCTTTATGGTTTTGAATCCTAACAATAGGATACATAATTTCAAGGATCTATGGTTGTGTTCATTGTACACATGCATTTTGTAGAACTAGAGAACAAACCTGAGGTGTTCACCATGGGGGACAAATGTTCTACCGAGCTGTGTTCTGGACACATGTATTATTACAATAATACATGTTTTATTAAAATTGATTCAACTCAAAAAATTATAGCATGCATAGATTTTGTTAATAGATTCCATTCAAAGAAATTCATGTTTTTGTCAACTAATTTGTATTGTAAGGACAGTCATCTACCTGCCATAGAGGCAGAGTGTTACCACATATTATCATGGCTTTTAAGCACCTGAAATACTAGATGTAACTTAAATTTCACATTATTCACAAATCTTAACCATTAAGTAATCACTACAATATCAATATATAATAAAAATTTACAAAATCATTCATGAATAAAAATTATCAAGAACAGAAGCTGTAAGGTTTAAATTTTTTAATGATGTGCTGAACTAAAAGTAGAAAGAGCTTGTTTTTGAAAAGAACATATCATAAATACTTTAAGTTTTATAGGATATATACATATATTATTCTTTCTCCTGGTTACAGCCATTTAAAAATGTAAGCAACATTCTTAGTTTTCAGGCAGTGGAATTTTGCCTGAGGGTATAGTTTGCTGAGTCACTGCTCTATATTTTCTCTCCTTTATGTCATTTATTTATTAAACTACCTTATTCTGAGCTTTTGGCATGTTAAGCAAAACAAAGTTGTATTGGACGATTTTTATAATGAAATATGTACACAATCTATGTGATGTTTATTTTTTTCTATAGATAGAGTGAAAAGAGCAAATTTGTTCTGGATTCTTTCATAGAATGCTTGTACTTGTTTACATGACAAGAAAAGAAACACAATTCCAAGACAGATAATGCACTAAATCCCCTCCAAGCAAGAGACATTTAAACATGGTCCCCAGGGAACTTTCAATATGAGGACCAACTTAAAAATCTTTTGGTAGAACCTTTCTTCCTCTTCCCAGGAATTTTCAAATTTGTTTGTTTGTTTGCTTGCTTGCTTGCTTGCTTGCTTGCTTGTTAAGAACTATGTGACACCTGATGGGAATATAAACTGGTATAACCACCATTGAAAACAAAATGCCATTTCCTAACCAAACTAAAAACAGAACTACTCTGTCATCTAGATGTAATACTCAAGGACACCTAAGTCAACATACCCTACAGATATGCACACATTCATGTTTACTGAAGCATTGTTTACACTAGTTAAAGTATAGAGCCAGCCTGAAGCTCTGTCAGTAAATGAATACACAAACAAAATACAGTACATTCAATTTTATTCAGTTATAACAAAAAAAATGGAGCTGTGGTACTGGCAAGAACATAATTGAAACTAAAGATCATTGTGTTAAGCTAAATGTAAGTCAGACTCAGAAAGGTATTTCATGTTTTCTCCCATGTGGAATCTAGATTTAAATTTACAGATACATAAAGTTCTAGGACATGATGGAGAGAAGAGAAATAAAAATAACACAAGGATAAAGCAATAAGAGTGGGTAATGAAACATACATGACATTTAAGCAGGAAGGCCTATATATTTTGGGGGCTGGGAAGAAGCCAGCAAATGGGAGAAGTCTAGTAGTAGGCAGTGAGGGCAATAGAGTGCAATGATGTATGTGCAGGGAAATGTCTGAAACCCATTACTTCATGTGTTATCTAAAAAACAATATACAAAATGAATGACAAGTCAAAAAAAAAAAACAAAATGAAAGCACTGTGTCACACTAAAGAAATGTCTTACTCTCTTCAAGTTAGAAATAAATTCCTTATCTTTCTCTCTCATCCTTGTCAAGGGTTAACACAACTCTTCCTAAAATTTAATCAAGTATTTCATCCTTATAATCTTTCTTCTATCCCTGTTTATAACCAAGTAAAACAATAATCTAAGCCAAGCCTAATTTTTCTAAAGTCATAAAATCATTTTCAAATGGGTATTAATAATAACAATATTGGAAAACACATCTTTTAACAAAACTCATATTATTACCGTTAAAACAAGTGAATATTCAGTAGATTATCATTGTTCTGCCAAAAATTGACCCAGATTTAGGAGCTAGAGAAGTTCAAACCAATTGTGAATCTTGGTGTTCTGCTATGATGGGGAATGTTGTTCTGTATATGTTTATCTTATTGGTTAATGAATAAAACACTGATTGGCTAACTGTACATAAAGTGAAGGAACTGGGCAAAAACTTGTCACTAGCTAACCATAGAGGTCTGGAGGTCTGTACAGACAGGCAGGAAGTGATGTGTCTGGGCAGAATCAGAATATAAGCAGGGACAAATAGGAAATTGCTCTCTTCTCTGCAAAAATGCTGAGCAGTCATCATGTAGTTGTCTTATCTTACCAGGGTATGCTGGACCACTTGGAAATGCATAGATTAATAGAAATGGGTTCATAATTAAGACAGAGCTTGCCAATAAGAAACCTTATCCAATGGCCAATAGCTTTACAACTAATATATCATCTGTGTGTTTCTTTGGGGGTAAGAAGGGCTGCAGGACATGCTGGGCCAGAAAAACTCATGCTTACACACTCATGATACTGGAGTGATGGCATGAAAGGGCTGTTGCAAGCTATATTACAGCATCATCATACAAATGGTGTGGACATGTTCTCTCAATGACTCAGTAAAAAAAAAATGCAGTGGTTCTGGAGGGCAATGGGAAAAAATTGATGAACATTTCAAAATTTAGTATGATATTAAACTGATAACTGCATTCTATACACTTATACCCACAGATAAGTATGACTTTCACTTATCATCAAAGAATATTCTTTTTTGCAGCTTATAGAGTCTATTACAGAAAATCACAAGTGGCCAAAATGAATAGCAATATTGACCGTGGGGTGCCAATCTCCCAACTGATACATCTTTAATACAGCTCTTATAGGTAAGGCTCTGGAAACATGGAAGAAGTGGCAGAAAGATTAAAAGAGCCATAGGACTAGGAAGTCTGCTGCATAATTGTGTCTTATAAATATGAAATTAAAGCTACACTGTAGTGACATATTGTTTATGATTTATTAAAACTTAACTGAGGATTCAGAAAAGCAAAGTCAGCCTCAAACTATAGAGATCAGGCAGTGGTGATACACAATTTTAATCCCAGCATCCAGAAGCTAGGAGGTGGTGCTAACCACTTTAATCCTAGAACTCAGGATTAAGACATAGATTGATCACTGTGATTTCAAGGCTACCCAGATCTATTCAAGAGTGAATCAGTCTAAAAGGGAATTATAGCTCACACCTTTAATTCCAGCATAAAGGAAGTATATGAGACAGAAGTGTTGTCTCAATAAAGGCATTCATTCTCCAGCCACACTGAGAGAGGCAGCAGTCTGAGACTGGTGAAGAGCTCATGCATGGACCAACCTTTTCAGCCTGAGCTAGAGGTGAGAGATAGTGGCCAGCTGCTTTGCCTCCCTGATCCTCAGGTTGAATCCCAATGTCTTTCTTTGGGTCATTCATTTATTAATGTTATACTACATTCATGAAATATCAACAATATGGTTGCCTAAATAAGACACAACAATGAAAAGACCAGTTAACATGCCATCATGAATCAGGGAAATCCTTTAGGGCCTCACCCCTAAATGAAGAGCTACCAGCAATTAATTACTGCTGAGGGAGAATTAGTTTTCCACAGAGAAGATCTCCCTACCAATACCAATACCAAATAGTCAGTCCTAAAATCATATAAACACATGTTGTAATAAAGGAACTTAGGAGGCTATCGTTTTAATAAGTATTCATACATAGATATGCATGTAACAACAATAATTAAAGAAAAAGAGGTCATGAATTTGAAATGGAAATATGGAAGCAGTTGGAAGGAGGAAAGAAAGGAGAAATTATTTTATTACACTTTAATTAAAATTTTAGTTTGCAACAAAGGTATAATTAATGTCTTAATTACAACTATTAGAATTAAAAGTTTAAACTTAACTTTCTAAAGTGTTTTATTTAAAGATCCTTTGAAACAATCACCTTGTGACATCATGTCTGCTACACTATATTGTGATATTTTTTAATTTTTTAAATATTAATGTAATTTGAAAGCATGTTGGGATATAGACACGTGCTCACAGCATATATGTGGAGGTCAAAAGAAAACCTTTGGTATTAGTCTTTAGCTTTCACCTTGCTTGTTACTGCATATGTCAGGATAGCTGCATTGTATGCCCAGGGTGCAAGGGATTTAACCACTTAGTTATCTTCCCAGTCACCACATCATGACTTTTAGAGTATTATAGAGCAAAATTGCTTCTCACTCGGTCTCACACAAAACCTGTGTTCAGTCAACACCCACGATGTTATTGTCTATAAACTCATGTATCAAAATATTGCAGTTAAATAAGGATCAGGATAAACAAATAGGCCCAATAGATGTTTATTCAGGGAGAAATAACTTACAACCTAGACAGATGAACACCAGCAAGTTCCACTGGATGCTCTCCTGTCCGAGTCCCACCAGCAAGAGAGCATTCCCTGGTTCTTCCTCAGACCTCCTTCCACAGGTCCCTTCTGCCCATGGCTCCACCCCCCAATGGTCATGGTCAGTGCCACAGAAGGAGACAAAGTAACTATCTCACTACATCAAAAGGGCTTTTCCTATTTGGGGAAGAAAAGAATTTACCAGGTATTTATGAAACAAAAAAAGTTGGGTTGGCATATGGGAATTCTACATACCTAGTTATGGTTGGAACTTTCCAGGTTTCAGGAAAGATAAATTCAATTTCTTTGAATTGCAGTGACTTCATTTGTAAAATTAAAGCACTTAGCAGAATACCATCTGAAATAGAATTTTCTGATTTTAGTATTAGTATGGAATATTATGTTCTGTATGAATATACAGATAGGCTTTAAATCAATCAGGTACATGTTCACATTCTGGAATGTTTGATTAGTGATAAATTATATTATGCAAATTACCCAACTTCTCTGAACTTCAGTTACTTCATTTATCTAAACTTCTGATTTCTGCTTGGAATAGTTGAAATTATATATCATGACTGTTTAGTGGGAATATTTTGCAAATTTTTCACAAATACATAATAATAACATAGTTTGGCTGACAGTTGATAACTTGATACAGAAGTCACAGAATGAATACAAAGAAAACTCTGATAGTGTCCCAAGACTCCACCATATCCTAGTTCACCACAGATCACAAAGAAGCAAACTGTTCTTGCTATTATAAGATACTTTACTCCTGGAAAGCATCTAGTAATTCAGCATGGATTTTGGAAAACTAGTAGGTAGCATATAATTTTAGTTTCCCTAACCACATCACAAATAAAGGAGAGAAAGTGTCCTTCTGCAATAAGGATGTGTCACAGTACTCCCCAACAAGTATTCTCAAACATGGAGGCAATCTAGTAGATCTAAGGACATGAAATATAGTTTATTCCCACTCTGCAGCCTCCCTGACTAACTATGATAATGAGCTTTATAGTACAAAGGAGAAGTTATGGTCCACCAGCTATACTGATGTTGAAATAAACTTGGTACAAGCACCTTGTTGTGCAATCATGGGAACTGAGGTCTAGCAACTGTGAGACATTCCCACAGAAGCAGTGAAAAATCTGCCAACATTTTTTATCAGTCTATGAGCTTAGAAATGTGCCCTTTTTTGGGCAGTAGAATGAGACTATGTCCTTCATTATAGCAATGTAAGGAAGTAACAGAGAAACATCACCTATGTGGCCAATAAAATTAAAAACCTCTGGCCTTGGTGTCCATTAATGTCATGATATAATGAGGAATTACTCAGTAAGTGTTTTTTATCCTAAGAACATGCAACTATAATTATATCCATAATGATAATAATTAAACATAAAAATGTCATTAGTTCAATATTTTTGCTTATAATTTTATTTCAGTCAAATCTTGATGTTAAATTCACCAACTGCATTTAACATATGAAAGGAAATGGAGAATATCACTTGATGTACCAATATAAGGAAGAAAAGTCACTTGCTCAAAACTCACAAAGTTCATTAAATTCTGGAAAGTATAAACTACCAATTTATTTTATTATTATTTTTTTGTCAAAGATGTGTTAACTTTTGTTTATAACAACATAGAATGTAGAAACCACTGATCTCTTTAGAGAGTACAGAGAGAGTTCTGATAACCAGCAGGAAACTGTTGATCTCTAGATGCTTTATTCATCAGGTGAGAAATTGTGCTATGATAATAATAGCTATTGAGAATGTCATGGCATCCAACCCACGGGCTGCTAGGATGGCCTAGAGGGTAAAGAGAAATTGATATAAAAACTTGATGACCTGCATTTGTTCCCTGAAACCTACATAAAGGTGGAAAGAGATACTGGGTTCCACAGAGTTGTTCTCTGTCTTCCACACACTTGTTGTGGGGACACATTAGCCTTGACTTATAGAAGAGAATGCACACCAACACTTCACACATACACACACACACACTAAAAAAAAAAATGCTTCAAACCGGTGAACAGATGGCACTGGAATAGATTCTATATCTTGGATAATATCTTAATTATAGCCATAAACATAGCCTACTCCTTCCTGTAGGCCATCAATAAATACTTGTTTTAAAATATAAGAAATTATTCCTTCATATTTAAAATGAGAAGGATAGGTATAAAAGTACCACAGTCTAGTGATTTATAATTCATGTCATGGGGAAATAAAAAATTAAAACTAACAGATAATCTTGCATGGTTACTTAAGACAGTGACATGTGTGGACACCTGGAGTCTAGTCCTGACATATGTCTACTCTAATTCTCAGTATGTTGGTCATCTTTGCTGTCTGAGCCTCAATATTACCATAATTGAAGGAAAGAGTTACTTTTAGCAGAGGTTTCATAAAGCCTGCTGACTAACTCTCTCTAGATGTATAGAGCTGTGAAGCAAAGAAGAGAAACTGTAGCTCTTTCTTTCTTAGAAATAACTAGTGGGGAAAAGGAAGAGGAAGATGTTGGGAAGGGCATACAGAGAAGGTTAAGGATGAACTGTACTGGGTGGTAGATATGACCAAAATTCACTGCATTCATGTACAAAATTACCAAAGAATAAACAAATATTACAAAGAAATGCTCAGAGAATAAGCATTCTTGATTCTGACCTGCAACTTTAAAAATTAATGAGAATCAGAGCTAACCCCCTTATTACAGTAAGTTTCAGACTGTTATTTTCTATCTACAGTTAACATTTCATCCCTAAAGTTACTCACTTTCTAGGATATCCCAGTCCCTAGTTAATAACTAGACAAAAAGGAGATAATAAATATGGAGAATATCATTAAATAAAATCAAGTAGAATTAAGAGGACTCCAATGGCATGCTGTCAATCTTACATCTGTACAAATAGGGAAAACATTTAAACTTCAATTCTTCTACTTCAGTGACAGGCTCATCTAATTGTTTAAAACTCTGATGAACAATATTTTACAACCATGAATGTTGCAGTTTAATTTTGTTTTATGTCTGTTTCTTACAATGTCAGGTTTAGGATTTCCATTCTGGTTGTTCTTCTGACTTATGATCTTTTGAGTTCAAAATGGTGTTGGTCAGTCTCCATAGATCACTGGAATTGTCTAGCCAACTTTATGAGATCTGGAGCCTTGACTTGGACAAAGTCCTAGAGTAATGATTAACGGCTTGGAGTTTATTTGCTGAGTACTTTGGTTTTATATTCCTAGCTGTAACTTCACAGATTTTCCTTTTTGTATAAAAAGAATGTGCCACTTTTATTCTTGAAAGTCATTGCGTTTATGGTGCTTCCTACTAGTAGTTAATGTACAGAGCAAGAGAGTCATAATGGTTGGATACAGCAAGCTTCAAATGAAGTTCATATTGTTTCTATAGCCAGACTCCCCCAAGAAACATCACTGATTCATGAAACACTGCTCTTTCACATGCTCTTTTTAAATTTTCATCTTCTATTAACTGCCTGGAGAATTTAGGTCATTGGAGACATTGAGTCTATATAGTGGTCTTTTTTCCCTCCTTTTTAGAAATGCCTCGAGGAGAAATAGTCTTTGTCTTGACCCATTGTACATTGATTTCACATCTGACTGCAAACACACCATATCCCAAAATGTTATCATCTTAAGCATGACTCCCAGCTACTATAAATATTTCTCTTTTAAAAACAGTGGATGATATTTTAATTTTTTTCAACAAATTTGTGTTTTATCAAACACCTTTCTCCAAAGGCTGAAGTGCTATGTATACACAAAGGTAAAAATGTCCTACAGAGTCATCTAGTTTGTTGCTGGGCTACAAATTTATTATTTAGAGAAAAGTCTATGCTAGTGATGTTGCTCAGAGAATTTAACAATACTTGCAGATTTTGGCAAGCTCCAAATGATTACACCAGGGAATTTACTTGCCCCTAAGGGCAGAAATACTGAAGGAGGTCCAAGAAGTTAATGCTACCATGGGTGAATTCCCAGGCTTAATTACAATTAATGGCATGGCTATAAAACTTTTGGAAACTATTAGAATCTAATGACTGAAAAAGAATAGCAATTCACAACAAGTCTTACTTAGTTCACGGTTCTTTTCTCCACTGAAAGACAAAATTCCAACAAAATGAAATTCCTTGACACAATGGCAATGGTTTGAGGATGCTTTAATTCATGGAGACAGATAATATTGAAATTTACCATTTATTTCCATCCAATTATATTTTTCTGTCTAAATAAGTATTAACAACTTTTATCAAGATGTATTTTACCAAATTGAAATGCATGTTTCATGATATGCATTTATTGAGCAACAATTCTATGCAGGACTCTTTTAAAAGATGAAAGCAATAATATTGAAAGACTAGATATTTTCATGATGAAAAATCATTTTAATTGTTAGTACAAGTCAGATGCTTTATTAAATTCTACTCTTAAGCATCTACTATTGTAAGTGCATGCCTTCTAACTATGGGGCTAATAGTAGGTACACAAAAACAATTTTTGTGAGTCATTGAAGAATTCCATTTTGTAGGGTCTGGGGGCATATATTGAACTTTCCTTCCTGATCCACCAAGCTAAAGATAGATAGAAAAACGTGGCTATTAATAAAAAGTTCTAGATTTGAAGGGTGGGAAATAGCATTTTGAGGTAAAAAACTGAATATGCTCAAGGGTAGAAGATGCTTCAAAGGATAACCAAAAGTCAATTGTAGCCACATAGGTTATTTGGAGAGAGAGAGAAGGCTTTGAATGTCAGGGTAATGAGTTAGAGCATCAGACTGACTTAAGAGCTTGCAAGAGAAAAAACAATCATGATGAAAGGACAGAAGTGAATGGAGCAGTGGTATTGCTGCATTATCTTGTCCATGTGTTTCTTTTAACTTGAGGCTAGAATGCTACTGAAACTGGTGCATGAGCTAAAGCTTATAGCAGTATTTGACAGAAAGATATATGCTGATTTTCCTATGAAAGTAGCAGACAAACTGAACTTAAAGCATATTTCTATAAATAATTCTTTAACCCAAATACAGAAGGTAGGAGAACAACTCAGAAAGAGATTGAGAGAAAATTGAGAAAAAGTGAGTACAGTTTCTGTTTGAAGCTCAAAATGATATTTCACTGGAAGGGGGGTTATACCAGGATCATCTGCTTTAAATATAAAAGTTTCACTTAAAGAACTTACATATTCTATTCCTAAAGAACATGAACTCTTGCTCTCATTGGTTTTGTGGAAACTGAAAAACAACTTAGACTCCTCATCTGTTCCTCTGTCAATAAAATGTGGTTATGAGAAACCCTACTTTTTATTTTTTATATATTTATTAATTTTTCTTATTTTGCATACCTATTTTTAATAGATGTCTTTTAGACTAAATATGTCTTTGTTTGAATCTTCCAAAAAGATTCCCAGAAATTAGTTGGGGTTGATGCTTCTTAAAGATCAAACAGAGGGACCTGAAATAAGCAGGGAGTGCTTTGGAGAGTGATATAATTCTGTCATTGTTTGGTTATGAAGTGGCCTCCCAAAGACTCACTTGTAGACTTAACCTCCACTTGGGGACATTACTTGGAGGTAATTGCATCATGAGATCCCCAGCTACATGACTATATTAATCCATTATTACGTTCACAACAAAAGAATTTTAGGACAAGAAGGTGGAGGGAAGGTGTTGGGGATATGCCCTTCAACATGTTATCTTGTACCCACTCCTGGGTCTCTCCTGGCCACTATGAAGTGAGAAGATATTCTCTGCTATCCTCCTATATAATGTTACTGCCTCAGCACAGGTTTCAGAAACAAAGCTGGCCAACCAGCATGGACACCCTGGAATAATTTCTCCCTTAAGTTGATTTTCCCAGGCGAGAAAAAGCTCACAGAGGCTGGGAGAACATTTTTTTCTCCTCCATGGGGAGGACTCACACTGTGTTGGCATAAGAGTTGTACAATTTTGGAGGAAAAAGTCCAGCTATAGAATCACTGTGTTTAACTCCTGACTTGGAGTTATCCAGAGGACATAGATTGGGGTAGAACAATGGGCTGAATTCTAGAAGGGTTACAAATGGAGGAACATTGTTAACTTTGACCTCCTCAAAACAGTTTATGACTATTATCATAATGATAAACAAAATTAAGTACAAAATCTCCAAATCAAATTACACATGAACATTCAAAATCATATTCAGAGAGTGACCTGCAAGTAGAGTGTACATCTGGCTTAAAAGCACATTTATCTTCCTGTCCATTCATTTCCTAATTATAATATTTGATAAATGAATTATGAAAGTTTTCTTTTCTGTCAGATTTTTTAAAATCAACTTTTCCATTAAACTCTTTCAAAACATTCACCTATTTATCCACATACTCTTTTGCCCTGGTGCTATGTATAATTTGCTATCTTACAGTGTTATGACTTGTATGTGTATACCTATACTGCTTAGATATGAGACACAGGAAAAAATCCAGTTTAAAAATACTACCTCACTCTTTATCAACTCTTGCAGGGCTTCTATTCCACAGTAAAATTTCTGTCTAAGACTGTTATTCTATGTACAATCAGGCTTCTTAATCAACTGTTTTTCCTGTGTATTTACTCCTCATATTCCTTGAGATAACATATTTGTGACTGGTGACTGTCCCACTTCGACTAGGCATATAGATATTTAAATACAAACCTCTTTCAAGAGTATTATCTTCTGTATTGAGAAGGAAATAGGCAAAACTATTTGAATAAGTTTAAATGTGTGTGTGTGTAAGAGAGAGAGAGAGAGAGAGAGAGAGAGAGAGAGAGAGAGAGAGAGAGAGAGAGAGAGAGAGAGAGAGAGAAAGGGGGGATGTTCTCGTTTATCTTAAGTTTCAACTTTGGAAATCTGAGAAAACATCAGAACTGAAGTCAGAAATGAGAAATTGTAAAACAGCGAAAGCTTTTACTGCTGCCTTAAAGACCATTTAGTTATGCTTTTTGTTATGATTTGCAAGGAAGAGAAAGGGTTGAGCTGACATAGATTCTTTAATGCAGACATTATCCAAGAGATTAGATCTTATAACACCCAGTAGTTTAAGTACATCCTAATGACTATGAATCTGCATTTTGTAATATTTCTTGAATAATAGGAAGAAAATAAATTCTCAAATCCTTGATTGTGGTGTTGTAATGAAATGTCACACAGAGAAATGCCCATTTCATTAAAGGAGGAGTTGCACTGGGTTCTTTCCCCAGCAAGATTATATTTCATTATCTATTATCAAAATATACCAAACACAATTTAGAATGACATTATAATATATCCTAATCTAATAACATCACTTCTTTATCACTAGAATTTTAAAGTCAACTTTCTTTTTCTAAGCCGATAAATACCTATAATTAGAAATGGAATGAAATTTAAGACTAGATGTCTAGAGATTCTTATTGTGTCAGAAAGAGAATGGCAGTCCAAAAAAGTGAAAGGGGGGCAGGACATTGGGGGAGCATCTATTCTTCCTGCTCACTAACACCATAAATACAGATGCATGCCATTTTAAAAAGTGTCTTTGACTCACCTTGAAATACCTGCGTTTCTACTTTATTCAAGAATTATTGTTAAGTATACATAACTATCAACAAGCCTGTTATTAAATAAATATTCATCAACTGAGTTCTCTTCATGTACATTTTCTATAATGAGCATTAAAGTAACTATTCTATAATTGATTCAACACATCAAAACAAACATTTAATTTAACTATGATTTTTTTCCTATGGATAATATTGTGGACAAAAAAAGGAAATAAAAACATACTTCCCACTTCAAAGACAATATAAAATTGGAGCCAATTATGAATAACTCTGGCCCAGGGACATAGATTTGAATTACTCTAAAAGCCATGGTTAATATAACAAGAGTTTCATGAAGTTTTTGGAGTTGTGGAACAAAAAGAATGCCATAAGGCACCATTAAAATTTCTTAGCTGGAAACATCAGGCAAGTGGGCTGCAATTTAACAGAGTAATCTTTGCTTCATGATTCTGGTGCTGGGAATTTCAGGACATGATTTCAGGAGAGAAGAGAAAGGGAAACAATCTAATGTGATGCTTGTCAGTGACCAAGCAAGCTTCAGAAAGCATGTGTATCACAATGACTGTGGTAGGGCTCTCTGTGATTCAGTAAGCCATTCATTTCAAATCATTTTTAGGTCAATCCCCCTAAAGAAGAGTGCCTTTCCCTATAGAAAACAGCTAAAGAATGGCAAAGCTTGTTCAAATATAGAAAGCTAGTTGTCACATGAAAGAGAGTTTCCCCCTCACTTCAGGCTAATAATGGAATCACAGTAGAATTCTGAAGGGCAAATCAATCACAAGAATGATATTTTCTTCAAATGTCATTTACAGTATGATTTAATTCTTTCTTTTGGTTGTACTCATTGAATGTCTGAGTTTATTGACAAACAGTCTATGTGCTGGTGATCTGATCAAGTTGACAATATACTCATAAAAGAATTTATTTCGATATGGCATCTAAGATGCACATTGTAAGGCTTGAAGTAAAGTTTGCTTGTCACATTCCTAAATAGAAAACGCACCACATGGACATACAGGGAGCTGCATCGTGAATACCATCATATCTCCAGCCCTCAGAGGCTACATGCTGACATTAGCAGGAATAAAAATATAGTAATACACAAAGAAAACTTCAACAGGAAATATTATTATCTCTCCAGTACTCAAGGAAAAAGAAAAAGAAAAAAATCAAGAAAGAAAAGAAAAGAAAAAGGAAAAAGAAATGTATATTATATGCTTAAAATTCATACATGTAAGTAAACATTTATTTTCTAATAATTTTACAGATATTTCTTCCATTATGTTCTTTCATTTCTACTTGATAGATCACTAAAAATCCACTATTAATATTCATAACCTTGGTTTGTTTTTACCACAAACAAGATATGTTCTTTCTAACTTGAGGACTGGAACATCAGCCAAATAAGGTAGATTTTTTTTCTCTCCAAAAGAGAGATCTCAGTCAAATTTTATATGTACATTTGTTGAGACTCTAATGAAGAACACAGCAACAAACCATGCACTTGATGCTCTGTAATGCTAAGGCACAGATAATTCAACCCAGTATATAGCAACACACTGGACTATGTCTTACAGTTCTTTTATTCCTACAGCCTCTGCAGAGCAGCACAGTGGTTCTTTAAGCTGGATTTTATTTTAATGTGATGCCCTCAGCCTGAACAGAAAGAATGCCACAGGGAGTGACAGATTGAAACTCACCATAGTTAGTGCAAGGAGGCTGAGGGTAGTGTGGAGAATGTTGTTCATTATGTTATATAGTGTTTCTCAAGAATTCTCAGGAGAGGACCTTCTTCTCTTTCCATCCCCTCTTCCTCAAAAATTCATTTGACTTGATACACTGAATATCATAACAGACTCACATCCCTCAACATGGCTTGATGAAATGTTACAGCAACAAGTATGTACAACTTTCATGAGAGTACATGTATATTTTGCTCTGTTATTTAATTCTACTTTAGGTTCCTAGTCTTGCTGTTTTTCTACTTTCTCACCTAGTTCTAATTATGCTACTTGTATTTTAAATTTCTTCATAAACTATCTTAAACTTTTTTAGAACCAAGTGAGGAATAAATAAATAAAACTATGAGCAATTTCACATGTGTAGAATGAGAGGAGAGGGTGAATATTGAAAATACAAAATTATCTTTTCTTTAAATAGAGCCTGTCAAATAAATTGTTTTTCTCAAACCCTCCTGATGACATAAATTCCACCCCTTATTTCCTCAGCCATTCTCTCTCAAATCCAGGGCTGACTTAACAGTAGAAATTTGATTATCTCTTTCCATTTAAATCAGTGTATTAGACGGAGACTAATCCAACACAGGATGCTCTGCAAAAGTACCAGATATTCCTATACCAAGACACATGGCACAATTCTGGTTAACAAAGGAAATATCAAAGTTGCCTTTCTTTTTTATGTTCATGTGCATTGACTGGACATAGGAATACAGAAAGAATTTAGTACTAGGCAAATGGTTTTGCTAAGCAAGGAAGTTGTGGGTGGAGCAGAACATGGAAGATTGTTTAAACCTGTTTAAGCCAAAATCTATTCAGAGAGCAGGCAGAGCTTGAGGTGGTATGAAAGAAAGGATGAAAAGAGAATGAACGGGAACAAAGAAGGAACTGTAAGGTAGTTCAGCAGGTAAAGACTTTGGCAGCCAAGCCTAATGACCTGAGTTTGATTCACTAAAACACATGGTGGAAAGAGGAAACCAATATTTACAGGTGCCCTCTGATGGCCTCATATGTGTCATATTACTTTGGGCACACCACACACACATACACACACAAACACACACACACACTCACACTACCACCACCACCTCCACCTCCAACAACAATACTAAATATAAAAGCATCAAAAGCAAGAAAAGGAGACAAGGATCAATGGGACATGACATTTTTAAAATTTCTGATACTTCCTTCTTCATTTCCCTGTTTTGTATTTTTCTACAAACTATGTGGGTATAATTCAAGAATTCTTAATATGATGATTTTGGCATTTTACTTTACTTGATCAGGAATGACAATAGTGTAAGTAATTACAGTTTTCATAATTTCACTTTCTTGTTATGAGGACATTTACTAAGCCTTTTTATTTGTTAAATCCCTTTTTAGTAAGATTATTTGGAACATATACTTATTATAAAAATAAAACAATTACCACACCTGTGCATGTTTATAAAGCATCTCATCTATTACCTTCAGAACACCTCAAGACAGAAGTTTTCTTTTTGCATCCTTGAATCCCAACATAGTTCTTATGGGACTCTAAGCACCTGTTGAACACCATAAAGGATTCAATAAAAGAAGGCCCTTATTTGGGGGGATTATCCTGCATGTGGTGGAAAATCCATGTAGCAGAGCAACTAACTATAAAATGGGATATAGAATAGTGTGGAGTAGGCAGGTCTCTCAGAAGTCCCCAAAAGGAGAGAAGTGGGTGCAGTACAATTACATAGAAGCCTTCCTGGGAATGAATTTTGATTTAAAAAACTGTTGTGCTTCTTTCTACATGCCAGACCTGTACTAGTGTAGTATGATAAATGCAAGATCCAGAGGCACATATTGGGTTTGAAGCTTCAAGCTGAAGATCAGAAAAGCAAAGTAGCCAAGCCAGTAGCTCTTTCCCCCACCCCCCTTTTTTATTTAAATTTGAAACAAGATTGTTTTACATGTCAATTCCAGTTTCCTCACCCTCCCATCCTACACTATAACCCCCACCAAACCTAACCCCTTTCTACTCCCCAGGGAGGATGAGGCCTTCCATAGGGAGTCTCAAAGTCTGTTATATCATGTATATAGGCTGAGAAAGTATCCTTCTATGTGGGATGGACTACCAAAGTCCATCCCTACACTAGGGATAAATGCTGATCCATCACTAGAGGCCCCATAGATTGTCCAGTCCTCCTAACACCCACATTCAGGGTGTCTGGGTCCGTCCTATGCTGGTTCTCCAGCTATCAGATTGGGGTTCATGAGCTCCCCCTTGCACAGGTCGGATGATTCTGTCGGCTTCTCCAGCCTGGTCTTGACCCCTTTGCTCATCACTCCTTCCTTTCTGTAACTGGATTCAGGAGTTCAGCTCAGTGTTTAGCTATGGGTGTTTGCTTCTGCTTCCATCAGCTACTAGATGAAGTCTGTAGGATGGCACTTAAGGTAGTCATTAAAGGTAATTTCTCCACTATTGCTTAGATTGTTAGTTGCGTTCATCCTTGTAGATCTCTGGGCATTTATTTCCCTAGTGCAAGATTTCTCTTTTAACCTATAATGGCTCCCTCTATTATGGTATCTCTTTTATTGTTCTCCTCTATTTTTTACCTGTCTTAATCTTCCTGTTCTCTCATGTCCACCTCTCCCCACCTCTTCTCCCTTCTCTTTCTCAAACTCCCTCTCCCCTCCTTCTATGCTCCCAATTTTCTCAAGAGATCTTCTCCCTTGCCCCTTCTCCAGAGACCATGTATGTCTCTCTTAGGGTCCTCTTTTCTTCCTAGCTTTTCTGGTGGTGTGAATGGTAGGCTGCTAATCCTTTGCTCTGTGTCAAAAATCCATATATGAGTTAGCAAATACGAGCAAATACCGTGTTTGCCATTTTGTGACTGGGTTACCGCAGTCAGAGTGATTCCTTCTAGTTCCATCCATTTCCCTGTGAATTTCAAGATTCCACTCTATTTTTCCACTGAGTAGTATTCTATTGTGTAACTGTACCACATTATCTCCATCCATTCTTCAGTTGACAGGTATTCAGGTTGCTTCCAAGTGATGCTATAAAATAATGCTGTATGAACATAGTTGAACAGATGTCCTTAGTGTATGAATGTGCATCACTTGGGTATATGCCTAGGAGTGGAATTACTGGAACTTGAGGTAGACTAATTTCCATTTTCCTGAGGAACCACCATACTGATTTCCAAAGTGGCTGTTTGAATTTGCACTCCCACCAGCAGTGGAGGAGTGTAACCCTTTCTCCACATACTCTTTAGTATAAACTGTCTTTGGTGTTTTTGAATATAGCCATTCTGACAGGAGTAGGATGGAATCTCAGAGTTGTTTTGATTTGCATCTCCCTGATGGCTAAGGATGTTGAGCCTTTTTTGAGTGTCTTTTAATTATTTAGAATCCTCCATTGAGAATTCTCTATTTAGTCATGTACCCCAATTTTTAACTGGATCATTTGGTGTTTGATAACTGGCTTCTTGAGTCATATGTATACTTTGGAAATCAATTCTCTGTCAGATATGGGGTTGGCGAATATATTTTCCCATTCTGTGGGATGTCGTTTTGTTTGCTGACTGTGTCCTTTGCCTTACAGAAGCTTCTCAGTTTGAGGAGGTCCCATTTATTAACTGTCAATCTCAATATCTGTACTACTGGTGTTGTGTTCAGGAAGCAGTCTCCAGTACCAATGAATTCAAGGGTACCTCCCACTTTCTCATCTAAGGTGGTTCAGTGTGGCTGGGTTTATGTTAAGGTCTTTGATCCATTTGGGTTTAAGTTTTGTGCATTGCCATAGATATGGATCTATCTGGAGTAACCAATTGCACACAAGTATCCAGTTATGCCAGCACCATTTGTTGATGATGCTTTCTTTTTTCCATTGTATAAATTTACCTTCTTTGTCAAAAATCAGGTGTTCGTAGATTTGTGGGTTAATATCAGGGTTTTAAATTTGATTCCATTGGCCTATTTGTCTATTTTTGTGCCAATATTAAGCTGTTTTCAAGACTATAGCATTATAATAGAGTTTGCAGTCAGGGATGGAGATGCCCCCGGAATTTGCTTTATTGTACAGAGTTGTTTTGGCTTTGTTGTACAGAGTTGTTTTCCATATAAAGTTGAGGATTGTTCTTTAAAGGTCAGTGAAGAATTGTTCTGGGATTTTCACTGGGATTGCACTGAATCTTTGGATTGCTTTTAGCAAGATTTCCATCTTTACTTTGTTGATCCTACCTATCCAAGAACATTGGATATCTTTCCATTTTCTGGTATCTTCTTTAATTTCTTTCTTTAAAGACTCAAAGTTCTTATTTTATAGGCCTTTCACTTGTTTGGGAAGCATTACCCTGAAATATTTTATGTTGTTTGAGGCTATTGTAAAGGGTAATGTTTCTTTGATTTCTTTCTCTGCCCCTTTATGGTCTGTATATTTTAGACCTACTGTTTTTTTTTTGTTTGTTTGTTTGTTTTGTTTTGTTTTGTTTTTTTAGTTAATCTTGAATCCTTCCACTTTGCTGAAGGTGTTTATCAGCTTTAGGAATTCCCTGGTAGAGTTTTTCAGGTCAGTTGTGTAAACCATCATATCATCTGCAAATAGTGAAAGTTTGACTTCTTCCTTTCCAATTTGTATCTCCTTGATCTCCTTTTGTTGTCTTATTGCTCTAGCTAGAACTTAAGTACCATATTGAAAAGATATGGAAGAGAGAGGGCAGCCTTGTCATGTTCCTAATTTTAGAGTAATCACTTGGAGTTTCTCTTCATTTAGTTTGATGTTGGCTATTGGTTTGCTGTATAATGCTTTTCTTATGTTTAAGTATGTTCCTGTTATCCCTAATCTCTCCAAGACCTTTATCATGAAGGGGTGTTGTATTTTGTCAAAGGCTTTTTCAACACCTAGTGGGATGATCATATGACTTTTCTTTTTCAGTTTGTTTATATGGTGGTTTACATTGATGGATTTTCATATGTTGAACCATCCCTGCGTGCATCCCTGAGATGAAAACTACTTGGTCATGGTAGATGATTTCTCTAATGTGTCCTTGGATTCGAATTGCCAGTATTTTATTGAGCATTTTTGCATCAATATTCATGAAGAATATCGGTCTGTACTTCTCTTTCTCAGTTGTGTTTTCGGTACCATGTAATGTAGCCTTGTAAAAAGAGTTTGGTAATGACCCTTCTGCTTTTATTGTATGCAACACTTTGAGGAGCATTGCTATATTGCTATTAGCTGTTCTTTGAATTTCTGGTAGAATTCTGCACTGAATCCATCTGGCACTGGGCTTTTTTGTTTGGGAGACTTTTGATGACTGCTTCAATTTCATTAGTGGTTATAGGTCTATTTAAATTGCCTATTTAGTCTTAATTTAACTTTGGAAAGTGATATCTATCCAGAAAATTGTCAATTTCTGTGGAGTTTTTTAATTTTGTCAAGTACAGGTTTTCAAAGTATGATCTGAAGTTTCTCTGTATTTCTGCTGTGTCTGTTGTTATGTCTCCCTTTTCATTTATGATTTTGTTAGTTTGCATGTTCTCTCTCTGTCGTTTCGTTAGTTGGATAAAAGTTTGTCTATCTTGTTTATTTTCTCAAAGAACCAACTCTTTGTTATACTGATTCTTTATATTGTTTTCCTAGTTTCTATCGTACTGATTTCAGCCCTCAAATTGATTATTTCCTGGCAACTACTCCTCCAGGGTGACTTTTCTTCTTTTTGTTCTAGAGCTTTCAATTGTGTTGTTAATTGTCTAGTGTGACTGTTCTCTACTTTCTTCATGTGGGCACTTAGGGCTATAAACTTTCCTCTTAGCACTGCTTTCAAAGTGTCCCATAAGTTTGGTTAAACTGTGTCTTTATTCTCACTGAATTCTAGGATGTCTTTAATTTCTTTCTTTATTTCTTCCTTGACCTATGAATGGTACAATTGCACATTGTTCAATTTCTATGAGTTTGTAGGTTTTCTGCAATTTCTGTTTTTGTTGAATTCTAACTTTGAAGCATTGTGGTCTGGTAAAAATCAGGGGGTTATTCCAATTTTTTGTACCTATTGGGGTTTACTATATTGCAATTTTAGAGAAGGTTCAATGTGGTGCTGAGAAGGCACTGTGTGTGTGTGTGTGTGTGTGTGTGTGTGTGTGTGTGTTTGGAAGGAATGTTCTATAAATGTCTATTAAACCCAATTGGGTCATAAGTTTGTTAGTTTCTTTGTTTCTTTGTTAAGCTTCTTTCTGGTGAACGTGTCTAGAGTTGAGAGTGGTGTGTTGAAATTTCCCACTATAAGTGAATGATGTTTAATGTGAGATTTCAGTTTTAGTAATATTTCTTTTACAATAGTGGATGCCTTTGTATTTGGGGCATAGATGTTCAGAATTGAGACTTCATCTTGATGGATTTCTCCTGTGATGAATAAAAAATTACCTTCTTTGTCTCATCTGATTGATTTTAGCTTAAAGTCTAATTTGTTAGATGTAAGAATTGCTATATCTGCTTGTTTCTTGGGTCCATTTGATTGGAAAGCCTATTCCCAACCCTTAACTCTGAGGTGACTTCTGTCTTTGGAGTTGAGATATGTTTCTTGTATGAAGCAGAAGGATGGATCTTATCTTTGTATCCATTTTGTTGTCCTGTGTCTTCTTATAGGTGAGTTAAGTCATTTAATATTGAGGGATATTAATGACCATTGATTGTTAATTCCTGCTTGTTTTGGACTTGGTGGTGGTGGTATTATATGTGGATTTCCCCCTTTTTTCTTTTGGCTTTTGTAAAGTGGGATTATCTATTGCCTATGTTTTTGTGGGTGTAGTTAATTTCCTTGGATTCGAGTTTTCCTTTCAGACTTTTTTGTAGGGCTGGATTACTTGATGTGTATTGTTTAAATACAATTTTGTTATAGAATGTATTGGCATCTTCATCAATTGTGATTGAAAGCTTTGCTGAGTATAGAAGTCTGGGCTGGCATCTGTGGTCTCTTAGTGTTGGCAGACCATCTGACCTTCAGAGTTTCCAGGAAGAAGTCTAGTGTAATTCTGATAGGTTTGCCTTTATATGTTAATTGGCCTTTTTCCTTTGCTTCTCTTAATATTCTTTCTTTATTCTGTATGCTTGGTGTTTTGATTATTATGTGGCAAGGGGACTTTCTCTTGTGGTCCACTCTATTTGGTGTTCTGCAAGCTTCTTATACTTTCATTGGCATGTCTTTCTTTAGGTTGGGTAAGTTTTCTTCTATGATTTTGTTGAATATATTTTCTGCACCTTTGAGTTGCATTTCTTCACCTTCTTCTATACTTATTCTTCTTAGGTTTGGTCTTTTCTCAGTGTCCCATATTTTCTGGATATTTTGTGTCAGGAATTTGTTGGACTTAAGATTATCTTTGGTCAATGAGCCTATTTCTCCTAGTGTATCTTCAACGCTGGAGGTTCTCTCTTCCATCTCTTGTATTCGGTTGGTTATGCTTGCATCTGTAGTTCCTAATTGTTTACCTAACTTTTCTATTTCCAACAGTCCCTATTGTCTCTATTTCAGCTTTCAAACTCTGCACTTTTTGAATTGTTTCTTGTAATTTTTAGTTTGTCTTTTCCTCCATTTCTTGAACTTTTTTCTTCCATTCCTCTAAGGGATTTTCTCATTACTTCTTTGAGGGTCTCTATCATCATCATAAAGTTGTTTTTAGGGCCATTCTCTTCTGCTTCTTCTGTGTTGGTATGCTCATGTCTTGTTGGTATGGAGTCCATAGACGCTGGTTGTGTCATATTGATCTTTCCATTGTTGGCTGTGTTCTTATACTTTTGTCTACCCATCTCTTCTTCCAGTGTGTACTGGTAGGGTCTCTCCCTCTTATGGGTACAGGATCAAGGTTCTCTTCTAGTGGGTGCAAGCAAGTCCAATATTCCAATGGCTCTCCTACTCCAGTGTGTGGTGGTGGAAATCCTCCTATGGTTGGAGTCTGGACCAGGATGCTAACAGCCTCTGGATGGGCTGTTCTGCTAGATCAGGTTCCCCACAAGCAGTCCACAGTCCTCAGGATGTTCCTAGAAGGGCACCAGAGAGCAGGCCAGAACATTCCCTCACTTACCCCGTCTCCTGGTTGGAAGTGGGACCAGGACACTAGCAGCCTCCTGGTGAAGCCAGTAGCTCTTACTTCTACCTCAGCTCAGACCAAAGAGGCAATCCTCAAACTGCCTCCCATCTTCACTGCTCCTCAGATTAACTCAAAATACTATGCTTTCCTCAATGTGGCTAGAGACTAATTCTCAGACGAATTCCTCTATTTTTTCCCCTTTTGTATTTAAATTGGAAATAATCTTATTTAATATTTCAATTCCTGTTTCCTCTCCCTCTCATCCTCCCCTATCCTCCACTGACTCCCATCCCATCTTTTGCTCCATTGAAAGGGTAAAGATTTCCATGGGGGAATCACCAACGTCTGTCATATCATTTAGAGCAGGGCCTAGGCCTTCCCCTGTGTGTCTAGGCTTCAATAGTATCCCTCCATGGGTAACTGCCTCCCAATATCCCTTTGTACAGTAAGCATATATGTTGTTCCACTATCAGAAGCCCTACAGACTACTCAGGCCTCCTAACTGACATCCACATTCAGGGGACCTGGTTCCATCCTATGCTTATTTTTGAGCTGTCAGTCTGGGGTCCATGAACTCCCCCTTGTTCAGGTCAGATGTTTCTGTGGGTTTCCCCAGCCTGGTCTTGACTCTTATTCCTCTCAAATCCTAGGATTAAAGGCATGAGCTATTATTCACTCTCTGGTAACCCAGGGTGATCTTGAATTTAGAGATCCATCTACCTGAGTCTTGGGATTAAAAGTGTGTGCCTTTCTTCTATGGCTAACTAGTATTGTTTTGTTATTTTTGAGATACAGTAGTTTTAATAAATCATAAACAATGTATCACCATATACTAGTTCTAAATAACATATGTGGCCAACACTTAGTGAGAGTCAGTTTAGTGAGGTGACCTGTAAACAAGTAACGACATGGGAGAAAACAGTGTAAAGTAAGTTACTGTGGAAGGAGTTATGTCCCCCTGCAGCCTATGGAAAAACTCCACAACTGGAGATACCCTGTACATAGAGTTAACAAAACAAAGATGATACCATGCAGAGTGATTGGAAAAACACTTTGTTTCATCCAACAAAAAGAAAAATGACATTTAAAAAAGGCTGGTATAGCAGAAGGACTTCGGAAGTCATGGTGTGTCTAACCTAGAGACCAGGGAAGGAGCAGAAATCACAGAGGTGGCTTTGCCCTGCTTGCTGGCTATCAGCTCCCAGTGACTTCTGCCTTATCTGTTCTCCTACAATAAGATCTTTGCCCTCCCCCAACAAAATTTCCATACCTACATCCCCAAGGGTACAAATTCCTGCCTGGACAAGGCCTACCTGTTCTGTTTATTGTTGTAAGACTGTCATCTTGTAGCAGCACAGACTTAGGACTGGGTTTCAACCATGCCACTCGATAGACTTTCTTCTGGCTGGCTGTATGCTGTGTCCTGTGGGCTCCTGCTTCTCCTCCTCAATGTGCATGGTAAGACTAAGTGAGCAGAGGGGACCAGGGTTGTGCAGAGTCAGAGGTTTAACTTGAGGGAGTGAAGTCACCAGGGAGAGAGGACCTGATGGAGATGACAGATGAAAATGTGGAATTGTGTGCCTTCTAGTGCCCAAACCAAAGCCCACAGGATGGGCCATGTGGTACATGGAGGGTCAGAGTTGCATAAGGTTAGCATATACTGAGAAGGCAGCAGGGACAGAAGAATAGAAGGGACATGTCCCTTCTCTGTGTGTGCTTGTAGCTCCTACTGGTCTTGAAAAATCAATAAACCTTTCAGTATGCAAAAAAGGAAAGAAAGAAAGAAACTACAATCAATTGGAAGGTACAGAGAAAAGATTAATAGTTCTTTAGAGGAAGAAAACAACAATTGGTTATTGAGCAAAAAAAAAAAAAAAAAAAAAAAAAAAAAAGAAAAAGAAAATCCTAAAAACATACATACAAGTGACATTACACACTAAGCAGGTTGTAACTAGGAATATATAATGTTTATATGTGTGTATATATATATATATATATATATATATATGTATGTATCACATATGCATGTTTATGTAACAATGGTAATCTGAAAGAGAATAAGGAGGGTATACAGAAGGCTTTTGGCTTTGGAGGGAGAAAAGGAAAAGAGTAAATAATGTAATCATTGTATAATTTCAAAAAAAAAGAACTAATAAAAACAAAAGAAAAACCTTTGAATAGCTAGGCTTGTTTATTAGAGTTTACTTCTGGAAAATTGAGCCCTAAATCTCATGAGCTCAGAAGGAAAAAAGATGCTTGCTTTCTTCCTTCCTTCCTTTCTTCCATCCTTTCCTCTTTTTCTTCTGTCTCCTATATTGTCATGTCTGAGGGATGTCATAACAGACCAAGTACTTCTCATGAACATGCACTGTTTAAAAAAGGAAATCGTTGACATTCCCTACTCCATGTTCACTAGTAGCCTATTGGCTAGAAGCCTGTTATGTACTGAAATGCCCTCTTACTATGTACAAGAACTGTTATAGGCAGATGAACAATGTCTATTGAGAAGCACTGTCTTTGTTACAGCCAGTGATGAAGATACTGAGTCAGTCTTGACTGAAGAAAATATAAGCAGACTGAGTGACTAGAGGGAAAGCACTACTCAAAAAAAAAAAAAAGACATGCTGAAATGATGCCTGGAAGATATAAAGAAAATATGAGGAATAACATGACAAAAAGAAAAATCTGTGCTACCTATTTTATCAGTTCAAACATGTTAACAGATGACTGAAATAAAGGAGTTTGCTAAACATACAGTGTTTCCACCCATTGTGCTGTTTTACATCCAGCCCTCTGGAGATGAAGATTTATATCCCATAAATCAAATGCCCATTTTCTGAAACAGCTAAATGTCAAAATGGAAAGTTTCATGTTAATGGCATGAGGTGTGTGCACTAAATGAATGGGTCAGAGTGCAGCTTCCTAAAGCACAGCAGAAATGAGAGTTTGGGGATTGGGCTGCTAAGAACAATAGTGCAGATTTGTGATTCACTAAAAGCTTTTTGCTCTGTGGGAAACAGAGTTATTAGAGAGGGCAGCCTGCAGCATACTTGTTCTGAGAGTTGGGAGTTGTACTTCTTTGAGTGAAGATCTACTGTGTTATATTTTAAAATTTATCCATTTTGGATAGTTGTGATATGTGTCACCAGGTTAATAAACTTCAAATGGGTTGACATTAAGTATTTCCAGGTGTGTTCTATTAATTATCTGTAACACCAAAGAAAGAAAATGAATGGAGAGGCATAGTTTGGTCTTATATCAAAGTGGGGGAGGCATGTTTGTTTTATACAACACTTTCAAGAACAGCCATTTCCAAAGGCACAAAAGACAATTCCCCCCCACCAACCCCCGAGATAATAAACTACCAGAAAAAAAGCCCAATATCCAGTGCAGATTACTTCTTTTTGAACTGCTGGGGTTCTATAGACCCCACAAACATACACACTGTTATCATTCCTCTTGTTATCCTCCAGAACTTGTTGGTAACACTCTATTTCAGAAGGTACCACATACATGAGTCATAGGATATGGAGAATCAATTAGGTATTGCCATGGAAACTACATACTGGGCAAGTTTTCACAGTGCTGGAAATACCTATGCATACTACCAAGAGACTCAGTGAGTATTAGAGACTGAAAAAGAGAGATGGAGACAGAAAGAAACTCAGAAAGAGACAGAGACAGAGAGATGGCAAAAACTTGAATCTGGGAAGGGAGGAAAATGTGATGTAGTATATATAGTGAAGGAATTCAAGCCCACAGAGTATGGGGTAGATTTTTTTCAAAACACAGTATATGTACAAGTGAATATTAAGTATTTTGAAAAACATTAAATGTCTTTGTATTAACAATATAACTATTGTAATCAGAGACTTATATAAATGAAATTGAGACCATAGCAAGTTATTTTGTATATAAATAGACCCATTGTCACATTCTTGAGAATATCTAGCTAACATATGTACCAAGTAAGCATTTCTACAAAAGTGTTGATATTCTATTAAAGGCTAGGAAAACATTTTTTTCATGATTTTTGAAGTAATACAAAACATCATTAATTAAGTAAATATTTCTAATTTGTGTGGTTTACAAAAAAATAGATGATAAGAACTAGAGTTTAGCAAATCATTAGAGTATATTATTTGCAGCATTATTTGAAACAAAGAAACATGAAAATTACTGAAAAGGATACTAACTTGGATAAAACAAATATAATGTATCATATGACAGAAGACTAGACATCAATTCAATCAGATATCTCCACATCTAACACCAAATATCCACATCCACGGGAAATATCACTAGACAGGTATCTTAATTTATTTAAGCATCTCACAATACAGGTGCTAGATATCTGAGTTGCTGTGACACAGATATATGTAATTATGTGCTCAGAAACACAACTAGTGAGAGGTAGTTGTTAAAGAGACACGAAAAAGAAATATTAGATTAAAAGTTCCTTGACTAGAAAAGAGAACATAATTTGCATCTTAAAATTGAATTTGTTTCTTGGTTTGGGGTGGGGGGCACTCAAGCCATGATATTCATTCAGAGGTCAGAGGACAACTTTGTTGAGTCAGTTCTCTTATATGCTTACTTTGGGGAATGGTCAAACCTGTCAGTCTTCATAGCAACTTCTTGTACCCACTGAATCATCTCAACTGCCCACCATAATTTTTTTTAATTATACAAGTCTAAAGACACATTAGACATGTTAGAAAAATAGAGAGAAAAAAAGTAGTAATAGTACTTAGGATATATATTTGTTTGTTTGTGATATGGGAAGAATCCATATTATTATTATTGGGTTTTGTTACTTAAAGATTCCAAAATTTCATCTGGGAAAATACAAGATACAGAATGCAGAGCAGTTTAACTCTTAAGTTAGGATACCCATGGCTACTGTTATGATATCAGGTAGGTAGAAATAAATAACAGTACTAGATTGCCAGGGAGAAATTTGATTAGGAAAAAGTAGTTGAGAGTTTTTATATGTTGCAAAGTGATTTATTGACAAAAGGATTATTCTGACTCACAACTCCAGGCTAGTACCCCTCGTGGTAAGGAACTCATTTTGAAAATAACTCAAGGAAGGGGCTGGTCACACTACACCCATAGTCTGGAAGCAGACAGCAATAAATGGTCATGCTTAACCTGTTCCTTTTAAAAATGTGTTTCAGGAGCCGGCTGTTGGTGGCAAATGCCTTTAATCCCAGCACTTGGGAGGCAGAGGCAGAGGCAGATGGATCTCTGTGAGTTCAAGACCAGCCTGGTCTACAGACAGAGCTAGTTCCAGGACAGGCTCCAAAGCAATACAGAGAAACCCTATCTCGAAAAACCAAAAAAAAAAAAAAAAAAAAAAAAAAAAAAAACCCAAAACAAAAGGAAAAAAAAAGAAAAGTATGTTCCAGGTATTCCAGGGCTTGAGTCAACCTTAATTAATCCAACCAGGGTGGCATTTCTCTAATATAACTAGAACCTAACCTGACACAAAGAAGCCATACACAGTACTGCAGGTTTGGCTTGTGAGTAATTCCAGGATTGTCAAATTGATCATCAGTCCAATTCATAACACGCTTCATGATAACACATAATTTTAGTAGATTAAGTCATCTCGGCAAAGACTTCACTGGCAGAAGAGAAGATAGTCAGGCAAGGTATGGTAAGGAGCATTTGCCAAGTCAGGTGAGTTAGGAAATTCTGGATAAAATTTAAATTACTATTGTCAAAGGTAAGGACATAACCACAAGATACTCACATGCTCAAGAAACACAGCTCAAAGATATATGCAGTTGAGAAGAATCAACAACCATAAGGCATTTAGCTGAGATACTCAATAGTATTAACAAAACTTTGCCAGGAAGGAGGCAGTAACATTCCTGGTAATATTCCTAGGGACAACTTCAGGACAAGAAATAATACTTAGGAAGACAAAATATAAAATGTTAAAGTGGAATTAGGCAAGAAAGGCCAGCACATGTGGAAATTTGTTTTGGAAAATTATAATTTTCAGTAATTATTTACATCTATAATTTACAAATTATAGATACAAATATAACCTCAGGTTTGGGATATTCATTCATACATAGGTGAACTACATTGTAAGATATGTTTTGCTAAATGTAGGAAAGGATTTGATGACTGAATTTCAGTATTAGAATCAACTAGAGTAGTCTAGCTGAAACCCTCAGTTATAGTGAATTTTCTATTTTAAATTAATGTGCACAATATTTGTACTTAATCTAAACCTACAAACTTCACCTGCAAGAAGAGAATAAGCATAAACTAGAGGTGACATTTATTTTTATCAATCACAATCTGCAATTACCATACTACGGTATTTTTTTTTTTTTTGGCTTGCTTCAGGAAATATATGGAATTGCAAACAGAGAGATAAAAGAAGAAGATAACTACTGAAGAAACAAGGAAATAATTCATTTTTTAAATCCTGAAGCCAAATAGTCAATGTATTCAGAATATATTTTAGATGGAAAAACATTTCGAATACATCAGATAAATGAAGATTTATTTGAATAACTTAACTGCTTAGTAATCAAAATCATTGACTTCCAAAAGAAAACCAGAAGAAAAATGTATCTAAAGGCATATATCAGTGAAAGCCTTTGTCTGTGTTTGTATTTATGTGCTGTTTTCTTTTTTCCTGAAAAAAAAATCACCCTATTTTTCTGGTCACATCAGACAACAGTTTTACCATTTTAGTCACTTGCTATCAGCTAACTAACTTCAAGGTTAATTTTGTTGGAAATACAGAATGTATGAAACTGAAACAATACTATAGAGAAAATATTAACATATACAACTGACTGATAGTACAGGACATTTTACTATCCTTTGCAGAAAGAGGTATAGATACAGAAAGTGGGTCAGTATCTAGATAAATGCACTCTTGAATTTCTATCCCACTTCTCACTATCATTATCCATACCATATCATAAAGAACCTTAGCTGGGCTAAACTTAACAGTCCTCTGAACCTTCACCTTCATCCATCTGTGAAGAGGTTCATGTAGCTCAGGCTCATGTCAAACTGGCTATACAGTCAAGGCTGGTCCAAGCCCCTGATCCTTCTGCCTCTATCATTCAAGAATATCGATTACTAAGTGAGCCATCACCTCTAGTCATAAAATACAGTTTTAAAAGTAGTCTTGCCAAGTTGCTTATCAAGATCCTTCCTCCAGCCTTCAGTGTCCAAACATTCTAGAGACTGGTTCAACTCTTCACCTTATACTTTCTCGTAGACAATTTTCAGTCACTCCAGTCTGTCTTCATCAGAATCCTATTAGATTAGTTTAACCAGTATCCCCCTTACCATTTGTTATAGTTTGAATATAAAATGTCATCTGCATACCACAGGCTCATTTATTCCTTAGCACAATTGGGAGAAATTCTAAAAACTTTTGGAGACATGATCTTGTTAGAATGAGTAATCACTAGAGAATGGTTTTGAAGGTTATACCTTGTCAACCATCACCTCCTTGCTCTTTGCTTTCTATCCACCAGAATCTCATTAACTTCTTGTTTCTACCACCAGCACATCTTGTTATGTCATATTTGGTTGATATCCTGAGAGACATGCTCTTTTCTGAAAGGAAATGGAGGAGTAGTGAATCTTGGGGAGAGGGGAAGTAGTGTAGGAAATTTCAGTCTGATGTATTGTAAAGAGAAGAATGAATAAAAAGAAAATGCAAATGAAAAAAGAATTATCTAGATATGTCATCAATTTTTTGTTGACTTGTTTTGTTATCATTGTGACAATGATATCCATCAATTATTTATATCCTTCTACTGGTCTCTACAGTTGAAGGAATCAATCACCATTGCTATTGTTCAGCTTTTGACAATGGCAGTCTTGAAGAAAGAAGTTTAATTGTACAAAGCTATCAAGGACCTGCAGTGGATATTCTAGTGGCCAGGGAAGTCATTAGTGGACTTATAGAAGCCTTGCCTTCCCAGCAGCTCTCAGTGGGGAGTAGGTAACACTATCTAGAACTGTGGTCAAGTTAAAAACTCAGGAAGGAAAACACTATTCAATAAAAGGACAGATATGGTAAAGAAAGACTGAAAAATTTGATATGTCTTCCACTGATGTCCCATGTAACCCAGAGACTGATATTGGGGTTCAAGCTTCAAGCTGAAGATCAGAAAAGCGAAGCAGCCAGCCACTTGCTCTTACCTCTATCCCAGACTGAAAGTTGATCCTGGCTCCACCAAACCTTAGATTATAATCCCAGGCTGCTATGCTTGCCTCAACCTGGCTAGAAAATCCTGAGATTGAGCCTACTGAAGACCCTGTTGCTATTTTTTATACCTCTCTAATGCTGGAATTAAAGGCATGTGATACCAAGTGCTGAGGTCATCTTTGTGTGAACTGTTCATCATAACACTGGGTCAGTTTCATTTAGTCAGTGTGGCCTTGAACTAACCGAGATCCTGGGATTGAGAACCATTCCAATTATGACTATAGAGAAAAGAAAACAAACATTTGGGAAGAGTTATGAAATTTTATCCTGTTGGAAATATGATATACCAAAGGATCAATTTATTATTTTTCTTGAGACAATTTTTCTGGAGGATTTGTCTCTTTTCTTCATATGTCTCAATTGCCCAGCAGTCTAAGGATTCCTCACCTGGACCCCTTTATTCTCCTAAAAGACAAAACTAAAACCCTTCCCCAAACCTAAATTTTGGGTTGGTTCTCCTTTGGCAACTTATATCTGATCAAACAAAAAAACTTGTCAGTTTTATATATTAGTTTAAATTAAACAGCCATGTTGCTTGATGAACTAACATCTATTATAATTAAGAGGTGTCTTAGTCAATCGAAACTTCATCAGTTTTGATGGTACCATAGCTTTTCTTTATCATGTGGTTAGAAAAAGATAGAGATATACAGTAAAGACTAATTCAGATGAAGAAATCCTCTAAACAGTTCACAGTATGTTTAAAAATATACATGAACTTGAGAAAGAAAAGAAAAGGATAGAAAAAAAGAAATAGAGTAGCTGGACATGGTGGCACAAGCCTTTAATTCCAGCACTCTGGAGGCAGAGGCAGGCAGATCTCTGTAATTTCAAGGCCAGTCTGTTCTACAAAGTCAGTTCCAGGACAGGAAAAGATACCTGTCTCAAAAAAGCAAAATGTAAAAAATAAAAATAAAAGAAATAGAGTAATAAAAAAGCCATATAACGATGGGAAATACATCTGGATACAGTATGTTATTGTGTTATCTTTTAATTGTTTGACTTCTGAGAATGAGCAACAGCTGCTAAAAGACATTTAACTATAAATGCTGCTGGATTAATCCAATGTATGTATTTTGAAAAATGCCTTGACTTCAAACTTTAAGCCAAAAGATATGCAATTTTGCATAAGAAGTTTTGCTTTTTTTACACAGGAAATGAGAGGCTATGGATTCATTCAACAGTAAGAAAAGTAAGGTTGGATAGAAGAAGGCCCCCTGAAAAATCCCCAAAGGGAATGAATGACCCACATGATCCAACATTTCAAAGTACCTCTGTTGCAGTTTCTTCTGAGTTCTGCATTCAGAACAGCTCCAAGGCTGCTGGCTGAGATGAACCAGCTTTACAGAAAACTCTAATCAGGACTTGGCCATAGCCCTAAAGTTTCCCCAGAAGATTCCCTGCACCTCCAATCATCAGGAAGTAGCACAGAAAACTATGCCCAAGTTCCCCAAAGCTGGATTATTAATGTTTGTCTTTGTCTAATATGTTGGTTACAAGTTATTATAGATGGTTGCCAGGAAAAAAAAAGCTAAACAAAGAAGATTAGACTCAGGGTTCTTGTTTTGAAAAGAAAAAAAAAAAAAAAAAAGAAATGATGTGAGATAATGTTCTTCTTCACTGTAAAGATTTGTTACTTGTATTAGTTTAATAAAATGCTGATTGACCAGTAAGTAGCCGGGCAGAAAGTGTAGGCAGGACTATCCGACTAGGAGAACTGTGGGAAGATGAAAGGCAAAGACACAGTAGCCAGCCAGATGGAGAGGAAGCAAGATCAGAATGCCAAACTGAAAAAAAGATACCGAGGTACGATATCGAGGTTTAATAAGGATCAGGATAAACAATTAGGCTGAACAGATGTTTATTCATGGAGAAATAACTCACAACATAGACAGGTGAACACCAATAGGTTCCTGCTTCAAAGAATTCCTCTGGAAGTCCTCTTGTCCCCGTGCAGCTAGCAAGAGAGTCCCTCTCCAGTGCTTCCTCCTACTTAGTACCCCAGGTCACTTCCGCCCCTGGCTCCACACCCCAATGGGCGTGGTCATTGCCACAGAAGGCGACAAAGTGAATATCCCACTACAGTACATAGCTAAACATAGATAAGAATTATGGGTTAATTTAAGTTATAAGTTGTTGGTAACAAGCCTGAGGTACAGGCCAAACAGTTTTAATTTATACAAGCTTCTGTGTGTTTGTTTGGGACTAAAGGGCTGCAGGACCAGGCAGGACAGGAACTTCTGTCTACAGTCCCACCTGACTGAGGGATCCATCCAGCTGTTTTCTGTGAAGTTCTGCCCCACTTAACATTTTCTCCAGCATCTCTCTTCTCATTTCTTCATTCTCTCAAGATTTTTCCTGTGGTAAAAAGCTTCCAGGTTTCCTTCAAGCTCCCATTTCTGGCCTAAGAGAGCATAAATTAAGATGGCAACCCACATTTCACATCTCAGTTTTAATAACATCTTCTAATGAATATCAGAATAAAATCGGAAGTACCAGCTAAAATAGTACTTCCATATTCTATCTGGATACCTCCCCTAAATCTATGTTCACATAGGATTTTTTCTTGCTTCAGTAATGTCAACAACATAGATGATTCTGTGCTTTAAGTGCTTGTCTGATGTTCTGTTGTAATGGAGGCTTGGACAATAACTTTTCTCTTATGTCTCTGCTAACACTCATCCAGCTTAATACAAATTCATAAATGAATGATTAAGTAAATAAACACATACTCAACTTTAATGTCATCAATATTTAGATGACTACCAGCTTAAATGAATAAATACATGAGAAGTGATTGATTGCATCATTTGATATAATCAGGGCATCTGAGTAATCCCATAAGCAGAATAAGTCAGTTTGAGATTGAGCTCTGGAAAGAACAAGGAGGTATCCAAATAGTGTTGTTTGGATACTCACACAAATCCAGGTGGAAAAGAATGAAGTGTCACACTGAAATAAAAATAATTCTTATAAAGAAATAGAGAGAAAGATTCACACAGAAAGAAAAAAAGAAAAGGAGAGGAACTAGGAGAGAAATAAGCAGAAGAAAGGGAAAAAACTGAAGTGAGAAATAAAATGAGTGATAAATTTGGAAGAGCCAAAAAGCAAGGGAAAAAGAAAAGAAATTAAACAAAATATTCAAGTCGTAATATTTATATTGACAGAGGTAAAATTCATTCTGCCTGAATCTAAGTCAAGGCTTTTCTCCATCCTAAGGCCTCGCCATGATCCATGCTAAACAACTTCCCTTCCTAAACTATTCAGCAATAAATGAGGATGTGTTGCAAATGTATCAGCTATAGAAAACCTATTGTTGATGTTCATAGCGAGACAATTAGGATGAATAACAATACAGAGTAAACTGGTACTGTTGTAACCAAGAGGGGTTTTTTAAACAATTATTTTAAATCTATTTCCATTACCAGTTCCATCAATTAAAACTTATGTACACATCAATTTTCAGATAACCTCTGATTTCAGAGGGAAAGATTAATTGTCATGTAACACCACTACTCCCCACTCCCCTGCCATGCCCTCCCTGTCCATCGCAAATAAGCACTAAATGTAATACAAAGTAAAATAAGAATAAAATGCCAACAACATCTTCCTTTAAGTCAGAAAGTCCAAATGCAAAACCGATACATATATATGTATATATTTATGTATGTATGTATGTATGTACATATATATATACATATGAACTGTTAATATCATATTCCTTTTGTTAGAAATGATTTCATGGAAATTTCAAAGAGCAAATAACGAGCCAAGAGACATGATCACTGGCCTCTACTTTATAATTTGTATTACTTCATTTTTATTGTACTTGTGCTTGTGTGCATATGTTACTGTAATAACATAATCACTCGACATTTTCAATGTATTTTGAACTCAATTAATTTCATCAAATCTCCATGGACATTTAAATAGTTTAACTTCATCTACATTGGTACCTTCATAATTAAAGAAACTTGGCAGCACAATATATGTTGCATTGATATGTCAAGGGAATTAGCAGAGATTTTATAAAATTATATTATCTTCATTAATAAACAAGCTGAGAATTTGGGCCCATGTAATAATCTTAACAATTTCTAGTATCTTTAAAGTTATGACCCATTCCTTTCTTCTTCTTCTTCTTCTTCTTCTTCTTCTTCTTCTTCTTCTTCTTCTTCTTCTTCTTCTTCTTCTTCTTCTTCTTCTTCTTCGTGCAGGTGTTGTTCAACACAGGTTTTCTCTATGTAACAGCCCTGGCTGTCCTGTAACTTGTCCTGTAAATTAGGCTGGCCTCAAACTCACAGAGATCTACCTGCCTCTGCCTCCCAACTGCTAGGATTAAAGGTGTGTGCCACCCACAACTGCCCACATACTGTTTTTTATTTTTTTCTTATCTTTAAACATCCTTCTACATTTCTGGATCCTTGCAAACCTCTCCATTGATAGTTTGGTCAGAAAATAAAAACAGTGAGGGGAATACTATTATTAGAGAGACAATTTCATTGTAGCATCCACAGGGGTTGGCTAATAGCATGAAAATATGTTGTTGCCTGAGATTTGCCCCTAGAAATAGTTATGTTAAACACTGGAAAACTGAGTGTAAAATTCATCTCTCTGAACAGTAAAAGAACAGAAGGATAGTGAGTTTTCATTTGAATCAAGGCTTTCAAATGGCGCACATCCTTCAAACCTTCTCATGGGCAATGAATCCTTTGTCAAATTTGCCACACATCTAATTTTCCCACTTAAAATTAATCATGTTTTCTGTTTCCATGATCTGTTACTTATTTGACCATGGGAAGAATAAGTAAATTGAACAGACAGCACTGAAAATAGCCTTAAACTTGATTTTAAATTAGGAAACTCTGTGTAGAAGGCACTGTCATTTATTCCAACCTCTATTCCCTATCCAAATTGAAGTCATTTGGAAAATTGGCCTCTCCCTTCATTTACCCCTATAATTATATATGTGGGAATCATAATCTTGACAGCATTATCTACTTTCTAATTGTATTAGAAAAATTTCATTAAATCAATTTTAATGGAGAAAGAAACTCAGTTTTCCACAATTATATAAAGTATCCAAAATTTTTCACATTATCACAATAACACATACACAAATAAACATGCACATATAAATGAATAAATCAGTAACTCAATGTAATAACCAAACTTGGGTTATGGAGTTAAATAATTTAGAATACCAGATGTAAAACTGTCTGGCTAGTTCAACCTCTTCATTTTTATCACTGTGGAAACTGAAGCACAAAAATAAATTTGTTGTTTCAGGTCATTGTCAGAAAGGCAGATAATAAAAGTCATCAAAACATTGTTAAAAAGCAGGCTCTGCCTGCTCCAAAGCTGTGGGATATTTTTATACATTGTTTCATCACATAATTTAAAAATAATCATGAAGCTTGTGAAACTGTTAGAGAATGTGGATAACAGAATTCTTTTGTTATAATCACCTGATTATCTTAAAAATAGAGATGGGGGGATCAGAAAATTGAGGGCAGGGGTTGGAGCACGAAATCTTAGATTTTAAACTAGTTTTGAGGTAACTCCCATATACCAAGGTTGACATTTGACTACCTTGATCATTTTTTCCTCATCCCCTTATTTTGTGCCCAGTGTATCACAAATACTTCAAATGAGGTGTCTAATGCTAAACATTTGGCAAGGCTGGGATTCAGATTTTCACCTAAATATACAGCTCTTCTCTATAGTTAAATTTAATACAACACCTGCATCCTATCAGAGCCTTGCAATTGAAGTTATTGTTTCACTAATACCTAAGTGTCCCCTTTACCTTCATGAAGTTCCTGTGTGTCAAATAAGGTTATGATTCATCCACAACTAAACACTAGATTGAAGCATACCTCAGAACCTCACTGTTGTTTCCAACACATGTTCCTTTCCCTTATGGTCCCATTATATGTTTTAACTATGAGGGAAATAATAGGTTACCAATTTTCTAGAAGAGTTTGAACATAGTACCACTACTCAGCTCTCAGATAAGCTACCAAAAGTTATCTAATTAAATGAAAAGTTGCATTTATTATGTTTATTTGAACTGTATAATTATTCTAGATCTATATCTTCTATGCATTTTTCTGCCATTAGACTCCAGTGAACTTGCATAGTTTGAGATTTTTCTTACTTATTTTATCCTTGGTGTTTGTTTGTTTGAGACTGGGTATTAGTATATAACTAAGGCCATCGCAATCGTAGTGATATCTTGCTTGTACAAATAAAGCCTTTCTGAAGGTCAGAGAATGGAGCTTGCTGCTAGCTAACCATAGGGGTCTGTGTGTCTGTTCAAACAGACAAGAAGTGAGTAGCTGGACAGAAATAGGATATAAGCCGGGAGAAACAGGAACTAGCTCTCTTGTCTCCTGAGATGCTAAGGAGTTAAGGTGTGATGGTGGCTTGTTCCCTTTCTCTGATCTCTCAGCATTTTCCTCTATGTCTCACTCTGGGTTTTTATTACTAAGACCACTTAAGAACTCCATTAAAACTCAACCTTGTAATCATCCTGTCTCAGCCTTCTGAGGGTGCCACCAAGCAAGCACAGCTTAATTATCTCCAGTTTTTAATGTTTAGAGAAATCTGTACTTTTTAACTAAAGATATTTTATTAATAAAATGAAGATAGAGACAAGTATATATGTATGGAAATTACAAGAATGTATAAGATCATATAAATAAATAACAAGTTCAGAAATACAACTTCACTAGAATAAATAATTTTTATTTTCAATAAAGATAAAAGTCTATATTACCAAAAATATTCCACTCTCTCTTCAAAGTGGCAAGGAAACTTTATTTAGAAGTACTGGGATATTATAGGTCATATATTCTACAAGAGTAGTTCCTTGAATTAGATACTCAAAAGCCCATGTTCACTTCTAAAGGACATGGTGTGAGTGGTTCTCTGTTCTGATTGACAGGTTTGGGTTATGTAAGCCTTTATAAATACTCATATCTTCATCAGTTTTATATATATATATATATATATATATATGTATGTATACATATATATGTATGTGTGTGATATCTGAAATTATATATATATGTATGTCTTTAATTTTTGAAATTATAATTGCATAATTTTCCCCTTTCCTCCCTCTAACTCCTCTCATACACTTATACACTTTAATGACTTGTGTGTGTCTCTCTCTCTCTCTGTGTGTGTGTGTGTGTGTGTGTGTGTGTGTGTGTGTGTGTGTGTGTGTGTGTGTAATGTTAGGGCTGAACATTTAGTATTGGGGACTCTTCCCTGGGAAAGACCATCTCCCCAATTTCAGCATTCTTATTTTCTGTAGATCTTTGTTTAGAGTTGAGGAACTGTGAACTTTCTCCACATTAACATGATTGTTATTTTTCAGATCTTTAGGTACCCATGTTGATGGGACTTCATGGATATAGCCTCTCTAGCTTTTCTAAAAGACACAATCACATAAAACTTCCTGTTCCTCTTTTAATCTTTCTACCTGCCCTCTTTGCTGTAATGATCTCTGAGCCTTTGGTGCAGGAATTGTGTTGCAGATGAAGCAGTTGAGACTTGGAAACATGGGACAGATCTCAGTGATTCATCTATGACTGTTCTCTAGCTGTTGTAAAGAAAAATTGCTTTGATGAGAAGTAAGAATTAAACATATATGTGGATATAAAGACAAATATTTAGAATGTAGTTAGGAATATGATGGGTTAGTAAAGTGGCAGTTATAGGTTCTTCTCCAAGATTCATGAATTTTCTAGTCCCAGATTGTTGGCAAGGCTTCCCATATCCAGGCATGGTTTTCCTCTTGGTAAGCAAACCTTAAAAATTGGAAAATCAGAAAGCTGCTTGTTACCACCAGGGTAACCACACCAGGGTGTGCGTGCTACTACAAATAAAAGTATTGAAACACAGTACTAGAATAAAAAACAGTTATTTTCAAAGAAGCTGAAAGTCAAGATTCCCATAAATATTAAACTTTTCAAGATTATAATAAAATGATTGATGAATTTGGCTATACTGGATAAAGTTGTTGAGTTGTTGCATTTTTTTTTTAACTTGGGAGCCCATTCTTCATAGCACACAAGGTAAGACACAGCTTCAACAGCATACTTGTGACAGTAAGACCCACTCTAGAGTAGGAAAAACTTCAAAAATGAAATTGACATTTCAAAAGAAAGAAGACTTGTCTACTATGACCAATTATTAAAAAGTATTTGTGAGGAATGATCTATACATTTCTCAGAAAAAAAATTAAGAACATTCCTAATAGTAAGAGGCAACACCTATCCCAAGAGAATTGTGACCATCCTTCAGTTACAGATTGAGACATTGCATGATTCTAAGTGGGAGATTCCTGTATTTTAGATTCATCATCTTGCTTTGTCAATACAGATATAAAAGCTCAGAGAAACCATCTTCTGATGTCCCTGTTCATTTATCACCAATCTAAATATCTTCTTTTAATTCTCAGAGTTGGATACTTGTTAATAACTGAGAAGGACCTATAAATACTCATCTATATTTTTTATCAGTGCAATATAATATATACACAGCAGGATGAATGAATGCTTTCTGACATTAGAAGCTTGTCTTATACATTTTTCAGTGGCAGAAGCTGGGAAAGCAGTTCAGAATTTAGTCTTTGAAAGTAGGCACGTGAATATTCCTTATGCATGGTGATATGTGAATGCAGTGTAGAACAAGAAACATACATTTGCCTCCAAAAGAATAGCCTATTGAGCTATTGAGCAGTTAGAGTCAAAAAGAAGAGAGGATATATTTCAGCCAGTCCAAGGGAACTCTATATCATATTGTAAATTTAAACTTCCAGTGGCTTTGAAAAGAAACTAAAACAACTTTATTATCCCTCTCAAAAAAAAAAAAAAAAAAAAAAAACAGTAGAAGCAAATGTTTCCATTATGAAATACGTGTTTGTGAAACACATTCCTCTCTCCGACATTACATTTAGACAGTTAAAATCGGTATAGAATTGGTCACAGAAATAAATATTTCATGTGGAAAATACAAAGAGTTTTGCTTGGGATATTACAATTTAATGAGAAATAACTTCTTCTGGTAAGGAAATTTATTGTTTCATAGCAATATTTTAATATAATTTTGTATTTTAGACAAGAATACACTCATATGAGTCAAAAGGAATATTTCTAATTTTGTTTTCTTTTGTTTGTTTTGTTTTGTTTTCACTTCATGTCTTGTTTCTTTTGCTGTGGATACTTAATCAAGCCCTGGGTATTTTCAGTTACTGACTTGCAAATTTTCTAGAATAATAAAGGCACCAATAGGATTCAGAAAATGTGTTAGATTTCTTTTCCCTACCACTTATCTGCTCCATCAAAGCCTAGTGCCTAAAAATATAAGACTCTTGGACACACATTCCTAGTAATGTTAGTTCTCTCTTCAAAACTTTTCTCAACACTACGTGCAGAAATATTAAAACTTCTGTTTCTGATAACCTTGCATATCAGATCCTCCTCTCTTTACCTCTGGAGAGCCAGGTCACAGGCATGGTCTACCAAGCCTGATTCCATTTGGTATTGGAGAGTCATTCAGAATTTTGGTGCATACTAAGCAAGAATTCTATAATATAAGTTGCACCTACAACTCTTTGTAGTCAACTTTTGATTAGCTATGAACTTTGGCTACAATTTAAAATGACTTAACCTTATCAAGATTGCTTAATAATTTGTGCATATATATATACATATATATATGTATATATATATATATATATATATATATATCACATAATATTCCCCAGAAATACCAGTATATCCCAGGTGAGGACGGTCATAGCTACATGTGGTGTAGCTGCACAATAACCAAGTTTTACTCTTTAAAAATAAAATGTTAGGCTTGAATTAAAGAAGCCTCAGAAGAGAATATTCTGAAAGTAATTAACTATTGGAATAAATTAGTTGAATATATTTTTAAGTCGATAAGCAAGGGTGTCATTGGAAATATAAAATGTAAAAATATCATCACCAAAGCCAGTGACGGACCTTTTTAGACTCTATTAACATGATTAGGATGTAAAATTAGATATAATCAAATTAATAATTGCATCTTTTACCTAATTTTGAGAATAAGCCACTAATAAAATCAGTATGCATTCTAATTGTTTATTTACACAATATTAATATTCAGACAGAAGGATCACTAAAGAACAGTTAATTAAATATAAATTAATGTGGTGGAATATTTAATTATCTTTTCTACACCTCACGACTAATGATTATGTAAATGCCTTGCATTTAATCTTGTTGCCAGGAAATTAACTTAATGGCCTTCAACAAATGAACATTTTGTATGCATTACAGGACACTTTATCTAAATTTTAACAGCATGGCATTAGTTTCAGATAATAACATGATTACACAATTTAAAATGTAAATATATACAATACTTTTGTCCCTCCCCATCTTTTTAAACTTTTTTTAGTAAGAGATGACTAACGTGGCTCAGATATCATTCAATGACCCAGGTTTTGAAGTGTAAACAGTTTCCTGTCTTATCTATGGAGAAAGCCACTTTTTAAATAAAACACTCCAACAGAGAGTGCACAAGTCCCTTTTCAGTGGACAGTTAAATCGATGATTTCACACAATGCCACCTTTAAGAGTAAATCATTTTGGATGTCAGAAGGTGGCAGGGGTATCAGCACTCTAAGCCACTGCTTGAACCTTTGGGAATCTTGACATGCCAGCACTTTTGGATGTGTTAAGAGAGCCTGGAGACTGGTCATTCTCTCAAGGAAAATAAGCCTTGGATCAATTACAAGTCTCATTAGATATCACTAAAACTGTAGAAGACAGAGATTTAATTCTCCAGGACAAGAACCTTGTCTTGAGCAGTTTCACAGATTCGCCACTCCAGCACATGAGAATAGAAATTACCTGCCTAATGCAGAGTGAGGAACTGGACAGGGAGGTGCTAGAGGATGAATAACAAGGCATCTCTTCTCTCTGAGACTGTAGCAGCTCCCATGCCTCCCTTATTATTCCAGCCCAGTGTCAGCTGACAGCACCTGTGCTTCATTTCTCAAGATTTTGTGGGTTATTCCACTGAATAATTTTGAACATTTCTACTAGAAAACTAAAACAAATAATTAAAACTGGAATACCATAAAGTTGTTTTAGAATTAGTATAAGATACAGAGTCATCTGGATTCCCTAGATAAAAGCCATCTCTCTCTTATTAAATCTCTAAGAGGAGTGTATAGAAAAGTACTGTATTGAAAAAGTCTTCCAAATATTAATTCTCAGAAAACGCTATAAAGTAGCAACTATAGGATATTGCGGTAAATAAGGATCAGGATAAACAAATAAGCCGAATAGATGTTTATTCAGGGAGAAATAACTTACAACCTAGACAGATGAACACCAGGAAATTCAACCCGATCCTCTCCTGTCCGAGTCACGCCAGAAAGAGAGAGCCTTCCTGGCCCCCCTCCGACCTCCTTCCTCAGGTCACCTCCGCCCATAGCTCCACCCCCCAATGGGCGTGGTCAGTGCTACAGAAGGACTACCTCACTACAATTCCCCTTTTAGTCTAAAGAAAAGATTTAGGCTTAATACAAAACTATATACAAAACAGTGAATAACAAGTGTGCTCTAAGAAAAGGAAAATCGAGAACAAAATGACCTACTTATCTAGTCCTAGGGTGAGGGCATAATGGAGTTTACAATAGAGTTGTCCTAAGCTGGAAAACGTAAGTCAAAAATATGGAACGCTTCACGAATTTGCGTGTCATCCTTGCGCAGGGGCCATGCTAATCTTCTCTGTATCGTTCCAATTTTAGTATATGTGCTGCCGAAGCTTCTGACACCAGATATTGCGGTAAATAAGGATCAGGATAAACAAATAAGCCGAATAGATGTTTATTCAGGGAGAAATAACTTACAACCTAGACAGATGAACACCAGGAAATTCAACCCGATCCTCTCCTGTCCGAGTCACGCCAGAAAGAGAGCCTTCCTGGCCCCCCTCCGACCTCCTTCCTCAGGTCACCTCCGCCCATAGCTCCACCCCCCAATGGGCGTGGTCAGTGCTACAGAAGGACTACCTCACTACAATAGGAGGTCCTCTAAATGTACTTAGAACAACTGATATTTTACTACATCTCACAATTATGTGAACCAGGGACTTATACAGGGACTGGGTTTAGTAATCTTGTCAGTCACATTGATAGAGGTCAATTAGCTGCATTCAGTTGGAGGAGGGCTGTTCTCGAGGATCGAGAGTTACTTCCCTGGCTCATCCATCATGTCAGGTAAGCGTGTCTGAAATGCTTAGCTCCCTAGAATTGTCGTCCAGAAGCCCTAAGCTTGTCCTTTCCAATACTGTGGTCACAAAATAGTTTTTTTTTTCTACATGATGCCTTTAAATTCTCAGGAAGCAGGCTGTAGAGAAGGAAATCAAAGTTACCAGTCCTTAAGTCATGGACTTGAAACCAGCCTCATTGTAAGGACATAGGTGTAGAGATAAATACTAACCACAAACTGATAACTAATGAGAGATGATAACATGCACATTAGCTCAGGTTAATCATTCTGCACTACACACAATTTACAAAATATTTCATTCTATCCTATAAAAAGAGGATTATTAAAACTAATATATAAAACAGGACTCATGAACTGCCATATTTTGTGGTTTGTTAGTCAAAAGAATTTTTCTCTATTTTGATAAAGAGAGACAGAGAATGAGATACTTATCAGACCAGAGGTAATTTTCATCCAATTGATTACTCTCATAGTTTTCTAGGGACCTGGGGATGCCTTCCACCTTGGCTCCTCCTATTGCTGACCTTTGGGAACATCACAAGACTTTCTTTCTTACCCAGGAAGCACCTCTGTAATTAGTTCTTCCATTAATTTTCTTCAATGATCTAGTTGGCAATAGAAGTCTGTTTCCCATTGTAGCTCTGATGAATGAGTTTCATGTTTGTACTTACTTATTTCTTACACTTAAATCTAAACGCACTAGCATAAGGTCACTATGCTTAACACCTATATACAACAATATCCTACAGAGCACAATATCTGCATATGGTTCACGTCCCAATGCATTTAAAATTAGAGATACAATGGAAGAAAGAAGAATTATTTTGAAAAATAAAGTTTAGACTTTACCTATGTAATTATTTTCAGCAGTAATAGCCATGTCTCTTAAAATTAATTTAATTTGAGCTAACATCTCCAACACAGAACATGTGTCTGGTGACAGTCTGAAGCAGCACTACTGAAGACAGACACACCTCCTTCCAGATCACTCAGTGCTCTTCTACCTTGTATTTGGTTAGTAACTACTGTGTGTCAGACACCATCTTAGGCATAGAGAGTATTCTGAATGAGCATTCTATTTTCAGACCCTGTTAAGCTGAATGACACTGTTTACTTATTACACAAAGTCAAAGTAGATAAATGGATATCCTAGACAATTATAATATATAAATATATAAAATATAAAGGCCCCCAGAAAGTGTGTGGAGAGGTCTTTGGTAGAATTAGGAAAGATGAATAAAAGCAGGGTGGGAAGGCTAGGGCAATGACTTACATAAGTTCAAAGAGGGGAAGATGAAAGCAGGGAAGAAAGTGGTACCACATGATCACTCCACAACTGGAATGAAGTGTTTCATCATTTCTCTGGGGCAAAGACAGCATTCTGAATCCTTCAGGAGAAACAGACCACTTGTGTGCATACTATAAATATGGTGATAGATTTGTTGAGTAACTATATGATTTTTTAAAAAAATTTGTAAAACTGGGTTTCTGTCAGACTGTGAATGAAATGAAATTCAGATATTTTATTGGATATAAAACTATGAAGGAGGAAATTTAAATATTTCAAAGGAAGAAAAGGTACAAACATTTATATTTGAATTTCCTCTTTGGAATGGATGATGCCCAGGTGTGTGTGTGTGTGTGTGTTGTATATGTGTTCACATAAACTTGTTTATAAATCAAATTTTAAAAATATTTTCAATTTATTTTGTGTTAGTTTAACATTAAGTGATTTTCCTAGAAGTGTCTTTTCTATTCAAAAATTGAATTTTTGGCATAAAAACTCATCATATTCTCTTGTTTTTATTTTGAAATGTCCCCATAGTTGTTATTTGTTGGTTTGAACACTATCAGTTTATCAGGTGGTGATAGTTATGTTTACCCTTATAATATTCACCTACAAAATAAAGCATAATACAGATACCATAAACTACTACTATATTGATGACAATAAAAGGAAGTTATGATGAATTTAAGATCTGAAATCAATATTAAGTAGTATTTTTGTACAATTTGATGGAAAGCCATAACCATGGTCATAGTAAAGTTTAAAATATACTCTACTAATATAGAAGCTTTTGTTTAAATTTATGGGTTTGTATGAAGGCAGGTGAAAGGATATCCAGAATATCCATGAATACCTGAATAAAAAAGTTAACGTATTTATTTGGGGAGTACTCACACATTATGGTTAATAACCACTGAGATCTTCTGCTCCTGGAGACACAGTATCTGTCCTGTAGGACGCTCTAACCACAACCCAAGAGAGAGAGTGAGCAAACCCCCCACCCTGTTCCTTATAAGAGGTAACATCCACATACTGAAGCCACAACCTAAGGTGTGGTCATTATCTCAAGTTTATTGGAAGAACAAGATGCCACTACATTTTTACCAAATTAATCATCATAACTATATTCCCAATATCTGTGGTCAATAAAATAACATAAACTAAGAAAAATGCAATGCAATGACAGAATATATAAGCTAAAATACACCTTTTAATAGTTTTATTAGGTTATTTGTAATATTTCATTATATACTTTACATTTTATAAAATTAATTTATTATGTGTGTGTGTGTGAGTGAGTAAGTGAGAGAGAGAGAGAGAGAGGAGAGAGACAGAAAAAGAGGTATCTATGTTAATGTAAGAACAAATATGCCTTGGCTCTGGTGTGTGGTTTGTCAGAGGATCATTTGCAAATCATTTCTCTTCTTCTTCCTTGGGATTCAGGTATTGAACTCAGGTTATCAGACACCCACAGCAAGTACCTTATGGGCTGAGCCATTTTATTGTCCCTGTAGTCTCCATTCTTTTTTATGGTAACTGGTCTCAGAATAGTTGCCTTGGTTATGATGTCTCTTCAGAGCATAAGAACAATGACTAAGACACTAAGGCAGAATACTTTTGTTTTATTTTATACTTTGTTTTTCTAGCTGAATTTTTGGACAGGACATCAGAAGGATATGTTGTATGTCCTTAGCACACTTTAGTGTTCCACTTACCAACTTTGGTTAAAATGCAACACAGAAGTGCTACAGACTGTGTCCTCTAAATAGGAAATGATATGGTGCCTTTGGGAAGACAGAGCCACACAAGAAAAGGGATGTACCATACTTTCATGGTAGAATGTGAACAAAATCTCCAGTTTCTAACTTGTAAAAGCCAATCCATTCAGCTTTAGTAAAATAGGAAACACATGGAACTCAGAGGTCAGATGCTATATTTTAAAATCCCCTGTGTGTTTTCTAGTAGAAACAGGATCTAGACTGCCCTCTGATATGGTGATCTTAGAGTCACCAGTCTCTACTTCTAAAGTGCAAGTATAAATACTAGTGTACATAAATTTGAAATAGTTTTCTATACTTTCCAAAAGGAGGTCTTTTATTCCTATTATGTTACAGATGCCTTCATGTTTTTTTTTTTCTCACACTGTTATTGAGATCTCAAACTGTTTTTACCAATGATGATTCATTATCTTATGTGAATTAGCATTTACTGATCATTCACTATATTCCATATGCTATTTACCATAGAATCTTTAAAAATATCATTGTCTTTCAAGGTAAGTGTGATGTTAAAGTAGTTCAGAGCTATTGTTTTCTTTTTTAAATTTTTTGAGATGGTAATATAATTATATCATTACTCCCTTCTCACTCCTATTTCCAAGCCCTCTCATATACCCCTACTTTTTCTCTTTCAAATTTATGGTCTTTTTTAAATTAATTGTTATTATATGCATACATGTATGTTGTATATCTTCCTAAATATAACATTCACAGTTGGCTTAATGATTTTAATGGACTGGCCAGCTTTTTGTCTATATGAACAGTTAATAATGTGATTCATTTAAAATATTTAGAATTGCCCCCCTAATTGCTGATTGTGGTATGCATGTGTACCCCTGTGTATAAAGGGACACCTGCCTGTGTGGGTGAGTGTTCAGACACCAAAGGAGCACTTCAGGTAATCTTCCCTCTAACACTCTCCATCTCTTCACCTTAAGACAGGGTCTCAGCTCATGGACCCCAGGCAGACAGCTGGGGAACCAGCATAGGACTGAACCAGGCCCTCTGAACATGGGCAACAGTTAAGAAACCTGGGCAATCTATAGGGCCTCTGGTGGTGGAACCAGTATTTATCCCTAGTGTAAGAATGGACTTTGGGAGCCCATTGCCTTATGGAGGGACATTCTCTCAGTCTAGATGTGACAGACTTTGATGATCCCCCATGGAATGCTCCACTCTCCCTGTGGAGCAATGAGGGTGAGATGGGGGGGGGTTGGTGGGGGGAGCATGGCAGAATGGGAGGGAGAGAGAACTGGAATTGATGTGTGGAATAAGATTGCTTCTAATTAAAGTTTTAAAAAGACAGGGTCTCACACTGAGATTAGAACTCACTATTTTGGGGTCAGTGTGGCTGATCAGCAAGATCTAGCAATCTTCCTATAATCATACCCCGTCTTGACACATCTGGCTTTCCACATACCTTGGGGATCTGAACTCGTTCTACCTACTTGTGCAACAAGTGCTCTTGCATAGTGAACGAACCCAACAGTTTCTTCATTTTAATACAAAAGATACAGTCTTCATGGTATCTCTGTTATAGTTTAACCACAAAGTAGATGCATCTTAGACTTTGCTTTGTATTTCTCAATTATCTCTATTGCTTCACAGAAGTAAAAATGACATTAATTATGCTTTATAATATAGAATGGACTTTCTGAGGCATGATATAGTGATTGATTAATCACCACTTTTCATATAATCATTCAAAAGAGAGTCATACAAATTTGGAAGAAAATTAACCTGTATTATCTGATTTTCAAAATTCTCAAATATTGGCAACAGAAAAAGCATTCACAGACTTTTAGTCACATCTACCTAAATATCAACATTTCCATAAGATTGAAAAATACAATATAGATGTCTTGATGTTGAATTTTTTTTTTTCTATAATGTAGTGGTTTGCCATAAGCCTAAATGTGTTACTATTTTAAACTTTTGCAGTATGAATTTTCTACTTTTAAGGAGATCTGTTGCTTGATAGAGCTCTTTACTTTTAAGATATTTTGAAAACTGGTTCTCCTGGAATGAAGAAGAGAAAGTAGACCAAAACTAAACCTTGTGAGTTCCCTTGAGTACTTACTAGATTTACTATGAAAACTGAATATTCATTTCTGCTTTACTAAAATTGGAGACAGGGAAAGAAAAAGATGAATGTTCTAACCACCTACACGGCTGCAATGAAGTAATAAAGCCAAATAGTGCAGGCTCCTTGGGGCTAAGTAATAACCACCACAGTGTTAGCAACTTGAATATTTAGAGAGAGAAATGATGCTTCTGGCAAGTTGGTTTGCAAGCACTTGCTGTAAAGCAGTGCCCATTCAAAATAGTTACAAATGGCTGCAGAGGAACAAAACCCGGTCCCACTCAACAAGGAATGATAGCTGCACACGTAGAAAACTTGAAACCAGAAACTGCTCATAACTAGATTTAATTCAGCCATTAATCCTCAACACATAAGCTAAGACTTTATTATAGGAAGGAAAACACACTCGAATACACACAGGTTTCACTATACAAACTTGTGTCTTTGAGTTCCTCTGGTCTATGTCAGAAAGTTAATGTAAAACTCCTATATGCTGCACTCCTGAAGCTAAGCAAAGCAGTGGGGGTTTCAATTAAAAACCACAGGAATGGAAAGGAGCACGTCAATAAAACCACAGACTTGTAAGTACTGCATACTAGTTTGCAAACAAACACAGCAAGCCTTCTAGGAGTATGAGTCTATTACTGTAGATTTAAGCTGAATATGTGGTGGTAGAGGTGACAGTCTCAGCGTGCTTTTTTTCTCATTTCTTGCTCATGGGAATGCAAACCTGCGTCCTTTCCTCTTCGAAGCAGATGCAATAAGGAAATTGCCAACTGAAGAATGTATCACTGAAGCTGGAAAAGCTGGAATGATACTAAATCTTCCTTTTAAGCAGGAAAGTCATCAAAGGAAGATAATGTCTAAGCTGAACCTATATGCAATCAGTAATAGAGGAAATTTGGATATGTCATATGTCGATATCAGAATAAATCCATTTACTTTGCCTGGTTACCATCAAACTGTACTAATATCACATGTTATTTAAACATCTATTAGTTGCAGAAAAGTATCATCACTCTATGAGATAATATGTATGGTACAAAAATGAAATAAGAACAGAAGCAATTAAGTTGGATAAAACATAAACAAAGATTCAGTTTATAAGCCACTGTACACTGCTATGTGGCCTTTCGTAGTAACAATTGGTGTGGTAGTAACATGGAAGAAAAGACAATTCTGTAAGAAAGACTGAAGAGTGTATGTGAGTAGTTAAAAAGGTTAAATATGTCATGTGTCACAACTTTATTACCAGTTAATAAGAGGCTTCAAATAGATAGGTTTCTTATTATGTCCAACCTGCTCATGAAATTAAATTCATTGCTCATCTAGTGTAGTAGGAGGCTTTCTTGGCACTGAAATAAAAATTAACAATATTTTTACTTATGGGCTACTTCAGTTGACATGGAAAAACTGTTTCAATTCTCATTTCACAGTAAATAAAAATATTTTATACAGTTTTAGAGAAAACATAAAAAAAGTCAACCTTGCTTGGTTACTAATATTTTGACTAATGTTTACCATATTGTAGTCTAATGAAACACAAGGTTTGTTTTGCAGAAGGCATTTTTTTTCTGGGTGAAAGATGTAGGTGAAGAAAGAGAATGCTTTGTTTTCTAAGGTTCTTATTGTAAAGTGTATGCAATATAGTCACCCAGAACTTTCGAAGGCTGTGATACACTTTGCACTTCCTAAGTAGTTAATCTTTGTGAATTGTAAGTTACAAATGAGCTTGCTAGAGGCTTTACTCCTTGTCCTATCTATCATTGTGTTATTTTGTCAATCAATTATTATACTTTCTTAGTCACTATTCTATTGCTGTGAAAGGACACCATAAACAAGGTAACTCACGATAAAAGGATTTAATTACGGCTTGTTTACAGTTTCAGAGGCTTAATCTGGTATCCTTGTGGCAGAGAACATGTTGGTACACATGGTGCTGGAGCAGTAGCTGAGTTGTAGGCAGAGAGATAGAGACAAGACTGGGCCTGGCATGGGCTTTTGAAACGCCAAAGTGGCATACTTCCTCCAACAAGGCAACATGTCCTAATCTGTATAGTCCATTCAAACAGTGCCACTCCCTAGTGACTAATTTTATGGAGGTCATTTTTACTCAAACCACCACACTTTCCTAATTCCCAGAATGATGGTTTGACAGTAGTGAACTATATTCTTTTAGTCTAAAATCAAGCATTATTTTGTTTGATAGCTTTTGAGAATGTGATACATGCAGATTGTATGTTTTGATCATATCCACCACCACCCTATTTTCTTCTCTGTCTCCTCATCATTTCTCCCTGCAATGTAATTTTCTCATTTTAAGCTCACTGTATCCCCTCAGTGCTATTTGTAGTTGCCTGGGTATAGAATCATCTTCTGGAGTGTGGATAGTTTCTTTCAATGGAATGCATATCTGAAGAAGATTGAATCAACCTACCCCCAGCATAACTCCTCATCTGGTGTTGGGATTTCAGAAGCCCCTTCCCCATCCATCTTTTTATTAGAAACTTGAATCTTAGTTATGAAATTCATAATGTGGGACAAGTTCTACTAACACCTAAGCATTTCTGTCACCCCCAGCAATTCATTCCAGTCTCTGATAGAGTGAGTTTCATAAATTGGTCATGTGAATAAAGAAAATAATTCCAACTGCTTGCTGCTAGCTCTGTCTTAAATATTAACTCATTTCTATTAATCTAAGTATTTCTAGGGTATCTCATCTTACCAGAGAGAGGATCTGGAGTCCTGCTCTCTTGGTCCTACATTTTGAATCTCCTCCTCTATCCACCCCTGAATCTTCCTTGTCTCCTAGTCCCACCTATCTTGTTCTCCTATTTGCCAACAGTACTTTATTCATTAACCAATAAGAGAAACATATTTACAGAATGACATCTCCCATCATTCTGCCTGTGAAATCTTAACAATATCTCTGTAACAAACCCAAACCATTCCAAAATCAGTTGATATCCCACTACAGGTGGGATAAACCTCACAGGGTCTCATCCATATATGAAAAGCAATTAACAACTGCTGGGAAAGAACCAGTCTTTCCCAGACATGAGCCCCTGGAGAGGCTATCCAGTATCTAGGATCACTCCTGAAAACATACATGCAGATGACACTGAATAGACTTAGTAGGAAGTATGAATATGTTTGTGTGTGTGTGTGTGTGTGTGTGTGTGTGTGTGTGTGTGTGTGTGTGTGTGTGTAGGGCAGAAGCAAGGGGGTATATGAAAGAGATAAGAAGGAGGAAAAGGAGAGGGAAATGATGTAATATTATTTTAACTAAATACATTTATTTTTAAGAAGGAGAATTAATTAGGATTTGATACTACATGTATGAAATGAATCCAAAAGTTAGTTTCCTCAAAATGTGTCCTTGTCTACTAATTTTGGATGAAGATCCTTTGCAAGCCCTCTGCCTCACCTGGAGCACTCCAACTTTGAGATAACAGCTCTGACCACGTTTTTGAAAAGCCATTATTCAATCATGAAAGCCAAGCATTTTTATGAAAATTAGAGTAGTTACAAAGTATAAATAAACGACATCTAAATTTAGTCTTTATTTTTAACCTACAAAAAACACAATATCAATAAAATATCAAGCTGTTACTAGTGAAATCCCTAAATGCTGCTTAGTTTTACAAAGACACGTAGTAGATTATTAAAAAGTAGTTAGCATAAAATGTACTGTAGTCACTTAAGTATTTATTTACCTGGTGTAATGTGCATGCAGATTAAAAGGTTAAAGCTAGTAATAAGCTGAGAAAATTAAGCAAATTAAGAAATAATGCATTTGTCATTTGCTAAAAGCCTTGACATGTATTTAAAACAAGGAATATTACTACATCAGCCTTCAGCATAAAGCACATTCAGCTTTATGTGCTAAAGTGTACAACAAACTATGAAATGCATAGTGATGGGCTGTACTTGTATTAGGAAATATAGAAGTTAAATAATAGTTCATTAATGTAACAATAATAAACCACTGCTCTGCTCCATCATAACTAAACCAGATTGGCATCTGTCTGCATCTCCTTACAATAACTTAGCCCCAAAGAAACAGGTAGTCTTGGGCATATTATTAAGTAAGTTAGTGGAAACTCTTAACAGGTATGTGATTGAGCCTCCTTCAACATGAAACCCTCTCCATCATGGGGTAAAAATGTCCACTTCCCTAAGTGATCTTGAGGTTAGTGTAAAAATTATGTTCATGCATATACATGTGTGCATACTTTTTTACATGTATGTTTATAACAATATATGTACATATATTTTTAGATGAACTAAATGTTCATACATAATTTATAAAGCTCTCATTTAAAACCATTTCACTCAGAATGATAACACCAATGGATGATCATAGATGGAAACTCAAGAAGCAAACATTTTTATCCATCAACTCCACAGTCAGAAACCATGTAGTGTTTCCATCCAAAATGTTTTGAACCTGTGTTTATGACATTGAATATAAATAGATTTAGAAAAGAGAGTTATATGGTTTATTTTTAAAAATTCACTAATGTTGTGGGATATTTTGAACTCTGTGTGAAGATATACTGCTGTTATTGGTGTGATTAAGAAAACTGAATTTCTAGGCAGAAGGTATAGATGGGAATTTGAGGAGAGAAAGAAAGAGGAAAAAGAATCTAGGCATGCAGAAGACACAGAGCGTAAACAGGAGGTATAAGATGGAAGAGAGAAATGCCATGTAATAGAACATAGATTTATGTAAATGGGTTAATTTAAATTGTAAGAGCTAGTTGAGAACAAGCTTGTGCTATAGACAGCTTTTGTAGTTAATAACAAGTATCTGTACATATGTGGGAGCCAGTTGTGAAGCTTGGACTATCTGAGGGGGCCCCTAGCAGTAGGATCATGATACAAACCTGGTATATGAGCTAGCTTGTCAGAGCTCATTCCCTATGGTGGAAAGCCATGGTCAGCCTTAATGTATGGGAGAGGGGCTTGGTCCTACCTCAACCAATTGTGCCAGACTTTGTTGACTCCTCGTGGAAGCCCTTACCCATGAGGAAGAGTTGACTGGGGGTGAACTTAGTGGGAGCAAGGGGAGGGGAAGGAGGGGTGATAAGGAGAACTGTGTTTGGGATGTAAAGTGAAATTTAAAAGAATAAATAAATTATTTTTAAAAAAAGTCTCTGTATCATTATTGGGAACTGGATGATAGGACAAAAAAAAAAAAAAGACTCATTAAACACTCAATCCTGTTAAATATAATTTAAGTATGCCTAATACCTCATGTGTGAATATATCAAAATGGTATCACTTTTAGTTCAACATACATTGAAATTAATATTACACATATAAAGTTGTAGCACATATTGGACCTTTCCCCATTATTACAGAGGACTAAATTCTTGAATATTGAATTCCTAAGCCAAAGTGCATAGGTAACGTTTAAGTTCTTAATGAAATTTAAAAAATAGTATTTCACAGTTATGATAGTGATTTGGAGTATTCAAAAATAAATAGATTATACAGAAATAACATTTGTGTCCAGGAATATCACAGCAGAGGGATGAAACTACTTTTGAATGAGAGCTTTACTATGCCAGAGCATGGCCATCAAAACTCTTAGAAAACATGCCACATTTGAGTAGCAGTTTTTATAATTGCATTGTTTCTTAAGCCGACTTGGAGCTGTAATCAATATTTGGCAAAGAGTACTGAGACAATAATTTTAATGAATAAAATTCAGCCTGAAATATATAAAATAGTTTATATATATATATATATACATATATATATATATATAATATATAAAATAGTCAAAAATGGTCAAGATTTCTACTTTATGTGAATTTACCAACAATATTCCCCATGTTGGTCTAATAACCAAATAATTATGTTTGAGAAAACTGTGCCCACCATATCAGACATGCATCTGAGATCCCATGGGGCATGCATGGCAATCATCACCAGCAACTGACTCACAGCCCAGTGATCACATCCCTGCCAGCTGGCTGAATACAATGGGTGAATACAGGAAAGGTTTCCCACATGGCCAGGGGAGCAGTGAGCTGGCAGGGGGCCTCCTAATCTTTCATTGCCAACTGGCACCTCAAAGCTCCTTAACTCTCCGAGGCATAGCCTTGCACACTGTGCTCAAGCCATCAGTACTTCTCACTGCTCTGGAGCTGTGTCGGGATAGGCACTCTCCCAGATATGCAGGCTGAACTCTTCCTTCATGAATAACTGCATGTGCAAGTTCAAGCATGTCAGGAAACAGAGATGGGGAAGTTGGCATTGCCTCAGAGTTGCCCTCCCACAAGTGTCCCCATCTGCTTTCATGCCCCATCTAAATGTGCCCATCAACAGCGTCTCCACTCATTCTCACCAGAGTATTTAAATGACACATAATGCTGCTCCAAGACTAAGAAACTGAGATTTTGAGAAAAAAATTAAAATAGTTCAAACTATTGATTTTTCAGCCCAGCAATGAAAGAGCAAGTGAAACTTTCCAAAAATAGAATCAACACATATTTTATTAATGTTTTGTCAGCATTAATTGATAGGTTTGATTGTGGCATCTATACATTTACATCGTATTTTCTCCTTTTATGGCCATATTACCCTCCCTGGTTTCTCATTCATCCTCCCATTTATCTCTTTCTTTTCCCCAAACAATTTCCCTTCTGTTTTATCACATGTTTACACTACACACACACACACACACACACACACACACACACACACACACAGCTACACATATGTGGCTATAACAAATGTGCAGGTTGGTATGGTATCATAAGATGAGGAAGAAAACTTGTGAAAGCTCCATTCACAGCAAGAAAGACACCTTTAGCAACAACTGAAGACGGTTTTGCTCAAACAAGTCGTTTCTTTCTACTCACATAAACAACCGTTATTCTAATTTAAATATAATTTACAAAACAAGGTATTTTACAACTTTATTGTGCAAGTATACAGCTATAGTTATCGTGGCTCCATCTTGCCAATTTCAAACATTTGTTGTCTTTTTTTATGTCTCCTGCCATCTAAATGGTCCTCCATCATCCTGTTCTTTTTCTTATAGTTTATTTGTTGAAGAACCCAAGGTATTTGACTGATGCAATTTGTCATAGTCTGTTTTTCATCACCCTGCACTGTGGTTTAGATAGCTTGTTTTTAGTCCTTTGTATTTCTTGAAAATTGACAGATGGGCTCAAGACTTTGATGAGACACATATTCAGTTCTCTTGGCAGGACCGTGGGCTGTGCGAGGATTCTGCTATGAGGGAGGCACATCATGACTGCCAGGCTGGCTTTTTGTGATGCAGGTGGTTGTTTAAGCCCAGTGCCTGCATCCATTATTTCACTGCAAAACATTGACATTGATTTACCTCTCACTTACTCTTTGGAATAGTTTTTTAAGATGTTTCCCTCCATCCATACCTAGCTCCTTGATTGTGCTGTTCACACAGGAGAAAAAAAAATAAATGCTAGATATTCCACTTGGCAAATTTGGTTTCCTATTAGTTTATGGAGACGGAATGGTGTTTTAAACTTATGGATTTAAATGTGTAAGGAGGCTTTCAGTTATTTTGAGTGGTTTATTCTCTTTCTTTTGAATGTCCCATTTTTCCTTTTTTTTGGATGTCCCGTCAAGTCAGTTTCCAGGTTGTCTTGATATTAGTAGTCTGTGATAGTGTCATTGAATCTGGTAGATAATGGGTTTCAGGTACAGCTTGCACTTTACTTTCTCTGATTTCTTTTAGTGGAAATGGCATTTAAAGATCATTTTACAGGTGCCAGGGGTACTTTTTATGACATAGATGGCAGCAGTCTCATGGCCACCCTGCTGAACAGAGCCAAGACTATAATACATTCACAGGACCACACTATCATACAACATATACAAAATGTGAGTCAACGTGTGTGTATAGAAGCATGTGCATACACACACACACACACACACTTTTATATTACAATGTCTAGTCTGTTCCTGCTCATTATATTTCAGATTCTAAATCAAATGATTTTTTTTACTTACTATTTTTTTTCTTTTCATTAACTTTATACTATATTTGTGTTTCCCTTCTTCCCAGCTGAAGTTTGATTCTCAATGGCCCAGGAAAGGATGAAATAAATCATAAATCTTCATTTACTTCATCTGACACTACTCCTAAACCTTTCATAACAGTGACCCTCTTACTATCACTGGCAGCTGAGTTACTGAAAACATTTTTGTTTAATGCTAATGTGATAATTACTTGAGTTTCTTCAATTCTTCTGAGATGCTTCCATTTTGCTCTCTATAAATGTTTTGTTATTTTAACCTTCACCAACAGTACACAGGGGCTCCAGATTTTCTGCATCCTCTCCAAAAAGTTTTATCTTTTATAGTTTTGAAATAGTGAACTTGTCAGGCACTCTTCTTCAAATATGTTGCTGGGGATGTGAGTGGAAGTCCTGCATACCTCCGAATCCCCTAGTGACCTTTGCTTCCAAGCTATGAGAATCAGCCTCTGCTTTCAGCCCCCGACATTCACTTTATTTCTTTTAACCTAAAGGCAGAACAGGAAAACTTTTGTACCACACATCATTCATTGACTGCTCTGCAGGCCCCTTTTGCTTCTGCCCATGAGGTCAGCAACATCCTAGGTTTTACCCCAATGAGTAGTCCTTTCCATGTTTCACACAGTTCAAGAGAAATCAAATGTCAGAGCCTTTGTGCATTGAGTCTACCTGGAACTTTCTTCATCCTCCTGATATTTTTCTGGTTCAGGCCCAACAGGTTCCTGAAATGTTTCTTTCGGTGAATGTTTCTCTCCACTCAATGTAAAATGGCACCATGATTTTACCCCCACTCTCTTTACGTTTTGCCTTTTAATTCTCAGGATATTATGATGTATGTATCTGCTCAGAATCTTAATAATCTAGGTTCTAAGTTTCAAAGGGGGAAATACTTTTCCATATATTCTCTGCTGAGTTTTCAGAAGATACTCCTGCATAAAGTGAATGATATATATATATATATATATATATATTTCTTATTTTACATATCGATCCCAGTTCCCTCTCCCTTTCTCCCTCCCTTACTCTCTCCCTCCCTCCCATGCCTCCCGACAACCCTCCCATCCCATTCACCCCACCTCCAACAGGAGGGTGATGTTCTTTGACAAATGAATGAGCTAATGGGTAAGATTAGCTATCATGACTACAGATATTCTCAGCTTCACTTTTTTTTTTTTTTTAAGAGAATTCTGTCAAATGGTCAGAATTAGGAATAACATTGACAATGATCTGATATTCAGTAAAGAGCTTCCAATTGAAGTTTGAAAATAGCATGAATCAATCTTACTTGTAGAGGGACTATAAAAAACTCAGGAGTATTGTCATGTCATGAAAGTAGATAAGGGGCTGTGAGAGGTAGAAGAGAGGTGCCAAGGAAACAGCCAAAGAAGAGATGGTAACAGAATACATATAGCATGAATACAGAATGGGGCTATAACAGGAGGGAGAGGGGACCAGCCAGGGTGAATGGGTAGACAGAGGAGAGAAGAAAAGGAAGATTCATAGAGTGCATGTGGTAGCACCATAATGAAGTCCATTATTATGCAGTCAGAAAGAAAAGACAACACTATTTAGAAGAGGCTAAGAATGCCTGGCTTTGAGAGATGCTGCTCACTAAAGAAACAGATTCAACTAGACAGGAGGAATAAGTTCAAGAGTTTACCATGGGGCTGGAGAGATGGCTTAGCCATTAAAGGCTAGGCTCACAACCAAAAATATAAGAGCTACCATGCAACATGATGACTACTTGTTATAACAACACATTGTACATTTGAACTTTTCTGAATAGATATGGCATGTTCTTGTAACCTCAAAAACATGAATATGAAAGGTCATCCACCATACACTAAGCACTTTGATTTAGTCATTACACAGTGCACACATATCTAACTTTTGTGTCAATTAAAAGTAAATAAAAACACAAACAAAATAGCATGTGTTGGTTGTGTCATATCCACTGAGCACTCTGTGATTTACTGAATGCCCAATATGGAGTGGCAACCATGGCTTTTGTCAGCTCTGGTCCCTGTTATCTGTACATTCAACATTATTAGAAATATGATGGATCTTGGTTTCCACACTTGTGAATCAGTGTAGTATTTAAAACTACCAAATTAGAAGAGCTAAAACAAACAAATGTTTTATTTTATAATGTTGGCAGTTGATTACAGCAGCATGTGCTGTAAACTAAACCCATTTCTGAACTACAAACCTGGCTGTCTCTGGGTGCCCCATTGACAAAGAATTCAGCTCTTCTCTGTAGGCTAAATTGGAAAACTGACAGTTATACCTTCTAAAAATTTCAGATTTTGCAGGGACAGTTTCATTCTAATATCTACTTGCAAAATAGTGTGGAGTGAGATGTTAAACAGCACATATTTTTAATTTAAAATCCATTAGCTTTCCACATAAGTAATTAGAATTTTACACTCCAATGCCTCCTGGTTCCCTACAGAAAATTGAGCACGCAGAATATAATTTGATTTAATTTTTGTCCTAGGTTTAATCTACCTTAAATTTTTTAAAAAAAAAAAATCTCAGGAGAAATTTTAACGAGCTAAAAATTTTTGTGTGGCTTTTTTTTTTTTTTTTGGTAAATCTGGCATTTTATTGTGATATTCTTCAGGAAAAGACACAAGAAGCACTTATAAAAGAAAAATGAGGACAAAATATTTACTTTGCATTTTAAAATTAAAAAAAAAAAAAAAAAGATTTCGAGGGGCAATTCTTCACCATAGCAATATACTATGAGAAAATACAAAGGGCATATGGGACATTTCCTATCAGTTTCAAACCCACTGTTGTCTCATCAGTGTGGGAGAATTCTATGTCCACCCAGGTCTTTCACAATTTTAGTTAGTGCCACTCAAACCCCCCTCACAGAAGATATTGAGTGAACTTGGCACTGCTACAGCACATTTGTCGTTGCTCAAGATGCTAAGTACTGGGCCCTAATCCCATTCCATGACCACTTCCAGGCCACAGCTGTGGATGTTTCTTGTAGATTCTTCATCACCATGGATTAGTTTGGAAGCCTGTAGTCTAATTTCAAATTCCTTGGAATTCACTGACTATTTTGTTTAGTGAGTCATCAGTCAAGTTGACACTTCTTCTGTTTATGTAACCTTGTGTTTGTTTAATATCTTGTTTCCTTTTAACCATTTTTTTGCCTCAAATCACACAGTGTCTGAAGCTGAAATTTTCCTTCATTATTTGTTAAATATATCTTGACCATTACTCTGCTTTTTATCTTCCCCTATTGTTACAATGCCTGGAAATGCCAATATTTAACCTGAGTGAGTGAAAAGTCATTTTTCATCTATGTAAAACAACTAGAGTATTAGGGCATTTTCTATGAAAGACAATGGGAGTGTATGACCACAGTAATACAAACTAGTGAAGGTGAGCATATGACCACAGTAATATGAACAATTGAAACATGAGCACACAAGTATACATAGCTGTTAGAGTAATGACAGGTAGGTAAATAGATGAATAGGGGGTAGGTAGATGCATGGAGAGACACAGACAGCTAGATGTATAGCTAAACTAGAGAAGAAGGTGTATATTATATAATTAAGTAAATCTATTAGTAAGAAGTTTTGGAAATTTGAAAAAGAATACAATACCAAACATCTGCCTTCATCAGAGCCTTAGCCCAGCACCCACAAGGAGAGGTGAGCAGAGGCCTTCTTCTGCTCCCTCTTCTCCCTCATTGGAGCCAATTGATGAGGGCACATAGCCCCTTCTCACTCAATGAATACACAGAGAACTGGGGGCAACCCAAAACATCCAGCATCTGGTGAGCTCTAGGCTTTCTCCTGTCCCCTTTGAAGCTCCTACATAGGGGCATGTGGCCCTTTCCCCACCCACTGAATCCCCCAGAGACTGGGAGAAGCACAAACCACACAGCACTGCATCTGCCACCATTAGAGCCCTGCACCCACTGAGAAAGCCCACCTTCACCCACAGGAAGAAGAGATGGGAAGACTACAGTATAAGGGACATATTCAAAAATATAAAGAGAAATATGGTACTAAGAGAGTCAAGGGTTCAATACTAGCAAGAACTGAACATATCCACACAGATGAAGCAGAAGAAATGACTTTAAAAAACAACTTTATGAAGATGGAGAATAGGAGATCCTTAAAGGAAATGAGAAAATCCCTTAAAGAAATGGGAAGAAAAGACAAACAAAACAATGGAAGAAATGGAGGGAAAAGTAAACAAAAAATGCAAGAAATCAGCAAGTCTCTAAAAGAAAGCAAGGAAAGCCGAGAAAAAAAAAATAAAAAGAAAAACACACAATCAAATAGGTGAAGGAAAAAATTCAAGCAGTTCAAGACTTGAAAACTGAAATAGAGGCAATAAAGAAAACACAAAGTGAGGGAATGCTCTGGAAATAGAAAATCTGGGTAAACAATTATGAGCTACAGATGCAAGCATAACCAGAAGAAGATAAGAGATGAAATAGAGAATCTCAGGTGTTGAATATACTAGAGGAAATAGACTCATTGACTAAAGGAAATGTTAAGTCCAACAAATCCTTAGCACATAATTGTAGTGAGATAGTCCTTCTGTGGGCACTGACCACACCCATTGGGGGGTGGGAGCCATGGGCAGAAGTGACCTGTGGAAGGAGGGTCGGAGGGGGCGCAGGAAAGGCGCTCTCTCTTTCTGGCGTGATTCGGACAGGAGAGGATCGGGTTGAATTTCCTGGTGTTCATCTGTCTAGGTTGTAAAGTTATTTCTCCCTGAATAAACATCTATTCGGCCTATTTGTTTATCCTGATCCTTATTTACCGCGATACATAATATCTAGGAATGCGGGACTTTATGTGAAAAGACCAAACCTAAGAATAATAGGTATAAAAGAAGGTGAAGCAACCCAGCTCAAAGGCACAGAAAATATATTGAACAAAAATAATAGAAGAAAACTCAATAAGCTAGTCACCAAAACACCAAATAATCAACTTTAAATGGGTAAAGATCTAAGTAGAGAATTTTCAATAGAGGAATCTCAAATGGCTCAGAGTCACTAAAGAAATTGCTCAACATCATTAGTCATCAGGTAAATGCAGGCAAAACAACTCTGAAATACAATTTTACACCTGTCAGACTGGCTAAAATCAAAACAGCAAAAAGTTTATGCTGGAGAATGTGTGGAGAAAGGGAAACACTGCTCCATTGCCACTTTGGAAATCAATATGGCAATTTCTCAGGAAAATGAGACTCAGTCGACTTCCAAGATCCAGCAATTCCACATCTTAGGCATATACCCAAATAAAGCACATTCATACCACAAGGACATCTGTTCAACTGTGTTCATAGCAGCATTAGTTGTAATTCCCAGAACAGGAAGCAACCTAAATGGCCCCCAACCTAAGATTGGATAAACAAAATGTGATACATTTATACAATAGAGTACAACTCAGAGGATAAAAAAAAAAATGACATCTTGGAATTCAAAGGCAACTTGATGGAAATAAAAGAAACTGTCCCAATGAGGTAACCCACACACAGATAGCAAAACATGGTATGCACCCATTCATAAGTAGATATTAGATGAAGAGCCATGATTACCAGTAAAATCCACAACCCCAGGAAAGCTAGGAAATAGGAGGACCAAAAGAGAAAAACTACATGGACACCAGCCCAAGAAGGGGAAAGGGACAAGCTCTCCTGAGTAAATTGGGAGCATGGGCAGGGGAGGGAGGGAGGAGAAAGAGGGAGGGAGAGAAGCTGAGGGAGGATGAGAACATGAGTCATCAGGAAGGTCTCGGTTGGGGAAAGAACAGAGAAGGAGAGCAAGGAAAGAGATACCAGCGGTAGAGGGAGCCATTATGAACTTAACTAGAAACCTGGCAGGAGGGAAATCTTCAGGGATCCACAAGGATATGACCCCAACTAAGAATCTAAGCAATAGTCGGAGACTACCTTAAGTGTTCTTCCCTATAATGAGATAGATGACTACCTTCATGACACACCAGAGCCTTCATCCAGTAGCTAATGGAAGCAGAAGTAGAGATTCACAGCTAAAACACTGAGCCAAATTCCTGGAATCCAATTTGGAGAGGGAGGAGTGAAGACCAAAAGAGGTCAAGACAATGCTGGGAAAACCCAGAGAAATGGCTAACCCTTTGAGCAAGTGGGAGCTCAAATACCCAATCTGACAGATTAGGAACCATCATAAAATAAGTATCTATTACTAGTGCAACGAATACATGCTTTTGTAGCCCATTCCCCATGGAGGGATACTCGTCAGCCTCAATACACTAAATACTTTGATGTTTCCCCCATGAGAGGCCTCACCTTCCCTAAGAAGTTTATGAGGGATGGGATAGAGGGTTGGTGGGGGAGATGTGAGAGGAAGAGAAGGGAGAGTGGAACTGGGATTGATATGTAAAATATAATTGTTTTTAATTTAAATAAAAATTAATTTTAAAAAGAAAGAAAAAGAATATAATACCATTTCCCAATGATCTACTGTTTTAATCATTGTAGAACTAGTATTTAAAACATTTGATTTAATTTTCAAATATTGGAAAAATTTTTTGGCAATACACAGCAGGATAGTGATCTTTTGTTTTCATGTCTTCAGAGTATAATAGAATATTAACCTAGTTTCTGATTCCAGATTTAGGAAAATTAAACAATTTAGCTATTTTTATAGAATTTGGGTTACCTTTTCTACAGATGGAATTTAAGGTTTTAAGCCACCTGGCACACATACCATGTAAGCAGTGGCTTTGGAGTTCTGATGTCTTATAAGTGCTCAATCCAAGTGTGTGTACTAATTCTTTTATTCACGCCCCAATTAGAAACTATGGCTTTTAATGTTAGGACTCCATGTATAAAAATTATAAAACATGAGTGGTTTAAGGAGATATAGACAAGATCAGATTACTTCATAAAATGCTATTATTGGTTGTATCTCCTAATGTGAATATGTTAATAACTGTGAAGATAATTGACTTGTAAGAAACAAATATAAACACATTTAATGAGGTTATTGATTTCCCTCATAAATGTTCTCACATACTTTTATATTATATGCATATCACTAATGATGTATGTCTTTTCATTAGAGTTGGCATTATAAAGATAGTCCTATGCATCTGTAGTGAAATTTAATATTGAAAAATTAATAAAGCAAGCTTAATTTCATTGCCTAAATCTGTTATTAGCATTATGTGTATCAGCAAGCAAATTTACCAATAAGATTATTTATATCGACTCAGTTGGTTAAGAAAGCACTGCTCATCCTAAGTCTCCATAAGGTTGGTCAGAAAGACCCAACTCCTCCTAAGGAAGTTAATATGCACTGCATAGTGTGCTAAAGCCCTGCAGGACCAGTTTCTTTTTTGATGCCCAGCATCTCTGACAGCTAATACAAGGTCAGCCCTTTGACTAAGAAGTAACCCACTTGGTCTCAAATGAATTGGGAGGCTGCTCTGTGAATGCCTTTGGATTAGCTGTGACATCTTCACTGGGCCTCACTTGACAAAGCTGTAGAAGGAAGCTGTTGTGTACACCCACAGCAGCTGCTTCCTTGGTCTCATTTAAGTTCTCTCTACAAAGGGAAATTTAAGTATACAGAGGCTAACAAACAAACTATTCATTGATGAATCCCCAATTCTGGAAAAAGAACTCATTCCTGCATGTTTGTGCTTTCTCCACAAAAATGAGCTCACCCTCTTTTTTTTTTTTTTTTTTTTTTTTTTTTTTTTTTTTAATTGCATCTGAGAAAAATGACAAATGTGTTAAGTTTGTGAGCGGGATGAATCAGTCACTTTGTAGAAGAAAATGTTAAGTTCAGAATTCTCTCTTTGTGTGATTAAACCTAGGGCAGGCTTTATTTCATATCAATTCATTCATAGACATCTTTTAAAGTGGCTGTCGGGTAGTCTATGCATCTTTTTTCTTCCTTCCACACAATGCATGATACAAGTGTTCCTCTGCTCTATCATTTGCAGCTATTACATCTCTAAAAATCAGTCGCCTTAAATGGGTGATCTGCTGCTGATTTGCAGCTTTCTGAGATTGAGTCAGAGGAAGTGAAGAAAGCAAATAAATGCGTAAAACAGCTATCCTGTTTCCCCATCCAGTGTAGTAGAAGAACTTCCAGAAGCTAGCAAGTTCATGAGAGGCACTAATAATATTGAGTATATTCCTCAAGTAAGAGAGAAATGGAAGAAATAAAACTATGGAGGCCTGGGAAGTCCTGGATCCCTGTAACAGTGGAACCAGCACTTATCCCTACTGTACAAATGGACTTTGGGAGTCCATTCCCTATGGAATACTATTTCAGCCTGGATCACAGAGCCCTAGGCCCTCCCCAAAATAATGCAGCAGACTTTGATGATACCCCATGGAAGGCCTCACTTGGGGGTGGGGGTCAGTAGGGGTCATGGAAGGATAGGAGGGAGAGGGGAATGGAGAGGGACTGATATGTAAAATGGTATTGTTTCTAAATAAAAAAAATATTAAAAACTATATATGAAGAATTATGTCAGTATCACAAAAAGAAGCTTATAATGTTAAGACAATTATTTTTTTAAAAAAAATCACTGTAGTTCATTTATTCAGGCCATTAATTTAGTCACATAGTTCATTTATTTGGCATGAAGATAAAGAGATTGGAGGTCAGGGAGTCTCTTATTCCACCATGTATAAATACAAAATATAAACATACAATACCTACAAAAATAACTGCCTTTGGATCCCGATGTGCGGCAAAACATGAATGGAGTAACTGTGGCATGATTGAAATTATGGTTCTTATTAACTTACTAAAAACTGACCTTAGGAAGGTAGTTTATTCCAAAGTTTGTACAGAAAAGCCATTCACTTTATAGGAAGCAAGTCATTAATAGAAGGCAAACCATGATTTTCAACTCTAAGGTAAACTTGTGTGTAAGATACAAAGAAAAATCAAAGGAAAGCTCAGAAAACAATGGATTTTTTTAAACAAAGACATAGGATATACATGGGCTTACAAACTACAAAAATATAGGTCTGATTAATATAAAATGGAAACTGACCAAATTTATATGGAAAGCAAATGAAACTTCCCTTGAAAAGATAAGATTCAGGCCCAAAGCCATAAGTGAATACATTCAACCTGGAAAGATTAGTTTAAATTCATATAGATCATATGTAGATGAGTCCTTGGCCTTCTCCAAGCTACTCAAGAGAGGTTAACAATTACAGCTAGTGCCTTAGGCACAGCAAGGTACTCTTGCTGCCAAAAGAGAAACATAAACACCAAGCCCTGCACAAACCCTTTGATCCACAATAGTGTTCTGCCTGCAAGATATGCCAGTGTGATAGTAGCACAAAACCTGTGCAAGCAACCAACTAATGTCTTATTTGACTAAAGGCTCATTCCAGTTGATGGAGCCCATACTTGACACATCAGGATGACCAAGAAGCTGAGACTAGATAGCCCAGACCTAGAGTGGAAACCAAACACTATAAGACTATACCTCTTCACTTGGGAGGAGCATCTTTTGAAAATTCTTTCTTTTAATTTCATGTGAATTGATATTGACATTACACATGCCCTTCTTTATATGTTACTATATAGTAAATGGGAGTGTTAGACAAAATGGAAAGGAAAAATCACAATCCAGCTGTAAATAAAGCAAATGTGTTGCTAATGTTGGGGACCATCACCATACTCACTACCTCAGGCCTCTGACATAGAAAATTACTGCCTCTTAAGAAATAAGCAGAATGTTTAACAGAACATTCCTAGATACCAGGCATGCAGTTTTACAGCCAGTTTAAAAAAATAGCTCAGGATATTCCTCCTGCTGCAGCTTTACAACCAGTTAAAAGAATAGCTCAGGATATTCCTCCTGTTGTAGCTTTACAGCCAGTTAAAGAATAGCTCAGGATATTCCTCCTGTTATAGCTTTACAACCAGTTAACGAAATAGCTCAGGATATTTCTCCTGTTGTAGCTTTATAGCCAGTTAAAGAACAGCTCAGGATATTTCTCCTGCTACAGTTTTATAGCCAGTTAAAGATTAGTTAAGGGCATCCCTTCTACTGACCATTTCATCCTGCCACTTGCAAATCCTGCTCACATTCTCTCTATGGCCCTATATAAGTCTCCCCTGCGAAAATAAAATTTGGCAGCTTGATCAGAATATGGACTTGCTGTCATTCTTCTTATCCCTTGCCCTTTGATTTCCCATGTTTCCCAGTTAGAGTCGTTGACTGCCCCGCGGATTGGTGAAAACTAAAATATGTTTTGTGGTAATGTATCAAACAAAATTTTACTCTTATTTACTTGATTCTATATAAAGAAAGAAAGAAGCACCCCATTTCTTTCTTTCTTTTTGTTAGGACTCCTGGGTCTTTGTTATTTATTCATTAACTGTCCTAACCACCTTAAATTTGGAGACAATATTTTTTTACACAAGGAAAGTACCTTTGTTTATTAATATAGTGTCTTAATAAAGCAAATATGTAGGGACTTAAATGCTACAATTTTTTCATTAATGAGTTTCTTAACTGTGGACAATATTCCATATTTTTAACTTTTATTATGTCCAGTTGAAATTGATTTGATATGTTTTTTATTTAGAACTGCTTACATTTATCATAATTTATATTCATCAAATCTTAGGGTAAAATAAACAGTGTTTTGTTTGTCATCAAAACATAAAATAAAATCTATACAGAACCACAGAACAAACCTCAAACTTATCAAAGCAACACTAAGAAAGGACAGAGCTGGAAATATATAACCTGATTTCAACATCTACTATGAAATTGCAGTCACCAAAGCATTGCAGTGCTGTCATAAAGCAAACACGCAGTCAAATGGAAAACCATCAGCTAAAACAGAGATTCATAGGTTTAAATCAATCTATTTTTTTGACAGACAACAAAACTCTCAATGAGAAGTCGATACTCCTCACTAAACGGTGTTAACAAGAATGTTAACATGTATAGCAATGTGTTGATCAGATCGTAGGTTGTGAAGATGAGTTCGGGTCCCCAGGGAAGCACATAAAGTCAGATATTGAGGGGTATGTGTGGGAGTGTGTGTGTGTGTGTGTGTGTGTGTGTGTGTGTGTGTGTGTGTGACTTCAGTGAGCCATAGAGAGGCAGGGACCCAGTATGCAGCAGAGATTATGCTCAAATATACTAAAGACAAGAACTGACAAGATAGGATTATCTTGTGACCTATGCACATAGAACAACTATTTGCATACTCACACTCATACACGATTCCACACATGAACATCATGAACACACAAACACACACAGTCTAAAAAGAAATCAGGAGTCAAGATGTGGGACATAGAGAAAAGGTCCAGACTCTCTCTCTCCTTCTCTCTCTCTCTCTTTCTCTCTGTCTGTCTCTTTCTTTCCCCCAATAAGACTTTGATGGAAACACTAAAAATATACCCAGTTAATATTTAAGACAGAGCTAGCCAATAAAAAACATGAGTAACAACCAACAGCTGTATAACTAGCAGAGTCTCTATGTGTTATTTTGGGGCTGACAAGGCTGTGGGATAAGGCTGGTAGGAAAATGCTCATAACAAAATAGTGCCAACTTAACATGGGAACTAGAACTTTATTCACTTAAAACTTAACAAAAGCTTTGAAAACAAAAGAACAGAGTCAAACAAGGCTTCTTGGTAGCGGCATCTTTCTCTGGCGGGCTCTGTTTTGCTAGAGACAGGCAGATGTTCATGGCTCCTTTAAGGGAGTTTCTGACTCAGCATAAGCAGCAAAAATCTACGGGGGCTCTTTAAAGAGGCCCTGCTAACACTTATAGGTATTTATGAGTGGCAGTGGTAGTAACCCCATCTGCAAGGTGGCAGCATGCTGCTTGATAGCAGCATAGACCAAGGCAGTGAGCACATCTCTCAGGGCTGGTGATAAAAGTACCCCTGCCATCTTAGATAGATGGCATCTAAAACAGCTGTGGCTTTAATTTTAGCAATGTTGTTGTTTAGCAGATAAAAAAGTGTGGCCAGAAAAAGATAAATATTTATAGTAAAGACAGATTCAGATAAAGAAAAACCTCCAAAGGTTTAAAAATATACATAGGCTTGGGAGAGAAAAAGAAACAGGATAAAGAGTATTTTTTTTTTTTTAATGAAAAAGAGCATCTGGGTATGTTGGCACATGTCTTTAATTCCAGCACGTGAGGAGGCAGAGGCAAGCAAATCTCTGTGATTTCAAAGTGAACCTGGTTTACAGAGTGAATTCT